>NC_081416.1:184017051-184317051 GCF_949786415.1 Peromyscus eremicus | reverse complement strand
AAGATAAGATAGATAATTAAGTATTTTCTCTAGTTTTGCCAAGTGCAAATGGAATAGATAGTATTACTATAATTCTTACTTAATAACTGTCTTTGTTGAGTATAGTTTCACTATATTTAGGTTAAAACCTTCCTTTTAAATTAGGCAAAAAGGTGGAAATGTGTGAAACAATTCTTTTTTACACTATGAATATTTAGTACTCTCATTGACTAATAAAAACTGGCAGGCCAGTAGCTGGGCAGGAAGTTAGGTGGGAAAGCCAAACTGATAATGATGGGAAGAAGGAGGGCAGAGTCAGGAGAGATGCCAACCAGCCACCCAGGAAACAAGACATGCTAAAGGAGAAGTAAAGCCACAAGCCACATGGCAATACATAGGTTAATAGAAATGGGTTAATTTAAATGTAAGTGTTAGCTAGTAGCAAGCCTGAGCAATCGAATGAGCATTTATAATTAATATAAGCCTCTCTGTGGTAATTTGGGACATGGCTTCTGGGTATTTGGGAACAAGAAATAAGAACAGGAAACATCTGTCTACAAAAAGGTTTGACATAGAAAACCTTATTATGTCAAGATGTGTTCCTTCCATTCTGTCAGACTTTGTTTCTTTTTTTTTTATCTGAATTGAGGTTGGATTTTGTTAAGAGTCCTTTTTGCACATTTTTAGAAAACAATTGAATTCTATCCTTGAGTTATTCATGTGGTATAATACGCTTAACTGATCTACATATGTTGAACCATGCTTGCATCCCTGGAATGAAGTCATCTTAGTTGCCAAGACTGATATTTCTGTTGTGTTGTTGAGATCTCTTGAGAGATATTTAGTCCAGAATTGTTACATCCCTGTTCATACAGGAGATTGTTCTCTAATTTTATTTTTGTCTATTTCACTTCATAACAATGCTTTTCCCCCCTTTTAAAGAAGGATTCTCTTCATGTTTATGAATAAAGGTTTTCTCCCCATGAAGGTAACAAAGGAATGTCTGTTTCTCTTTTTGAACCAATCTCATTGTCTACACATTTTGATTAGAAAATGGGACCATTAATATTACATTCTTATTGAGAATTATTTGTAAATTATTGTCCATTTGTTATTGCAGTATTTGAGACTTTTCTAATAGTTCTTTTTCTGGCTGGTGTTCTAGTGCTGTGTCTATGTTCCTTTGACCTCTTGTGTCCACTTGGTTTTGAGCGTGAAGTTCTTCTAGAGTCTTTCATACTGCTGTTTCAGTAGTTATGCATTCCTGTAGTTGTGTTCATTACTGAACTTCGTTCTGTCTCCTTTTATGAGGGATAATTTTGCTGCATATAGTAACTGGGGTTGGCAGTTATGTTGCTAATTGTTGGAAATACACCACTGTTACTCTCCTCCTTTAAAAGTATTCTTAATAGAATCTGCTGTTATCCAGATGGGACCCTTCTATGACTGAGGCTTCTCTCCTGCAGCCTTCAATTTTCTCTGTTTGTTACAAAACTAATTTTAAGTAAAATACTTCAAGAGCTTCTTCTTTTCTGGAGTTGAGTCTTTGGTATTTAGATGACTACTATATCTAGAAATCTATAGCTCATGCTGTATTTTGGAAATTTACAGCTACATTTTACTGGATATAATGTTGATGGCTTTAGTGTGTCCTTTCCCTCTTGTGGCTATGATTTGTAAATTTGATCTTTAAACATATCGACTTGGTCTCCTATGTTTTTCATTCTTCCTTATTGTATTATTTTTGCTATAGTTTGAATTTTCTAATTCTTACTCCTGGTCTTCAAGTCTTGCCATCCTGTATTCAACTTAAAATATTCTCTTGTTGAGAATTTTCACTGATATTTTTTATTTGATTTATTTTTCTTTTCCTTTATATGTTTTCATTTGAACTTTTTTATTATTTTGTATCTTCATTGAAATCCTTTGTCAAATGCTCACTCAGTGTCTTATAGTGTGTAAGTTTTCATGATCTCATTGTATTCTCCAGGAGGTGTTTTGTACCCTCTTTGATTTTTTTGGAAATTCCTTATAATCATCTTTTGAATTTGTTACTTAGTATATCATTGAATATACTCTCCTATAAATCTATGATTGTAAGGTTTGGAGTGATGTTGCTTTGATATCTTCATGTTTATTTGTTTGTTGTTAGTTTCTGCATTGGGATTTGCATTTCTGGGAGCAGAGTACTTGTGGAATTGTTTTTAATCCCATGTATTATTCCAGTAGATATTTTTGTAATGCTCAAATGGCGTTTGGTTAGAACAGACATGAGGTTTCATTGCTGTCCTCTGAATGAATATTTAGCTCAGTAGCTACAACTTCAGCTCATATGCCCTTTTCCCAGAGAATGACTCTTCTCAACTCTGAGAAAGAACATTAACTGTAAGTTTCATGCTATCTAGGCCACCTGAGATATCACTTCAGATCATGCTTGCAGAGTTTCCTGAAGTTACAATCTATAAAATTCAACCTACTTCGTACTGAGCAGTTTGAATTGTATACCTTAAAACCACCCACATCAGAATTCATACCAATAAAATACCCAGGATGCATAATGGGATATTTCATTTACAGATTTCCTCAAAACCAATTTTTATTACTACCAATACTTCCCATATAGTGAAAAAATATAGACACTCCCTTATTAGTTTGAATGAACTATGAAATAATTAATGGGACCAGGCAAATTTCCTCTATTGAGTAATTTATTTTACAGAGTGTGATTCAGAGCTAGAGAGATGGCTTAGTGTTCAGTAACAATTCCTGCTCAGAAAGAAAACCTGAGTTTGATTTCTAGCAGCCACTGTGTGGCACTAAGCTGTCTCAAGTTTCCAGACATGCAAATCACTCTTCTGGCATCCATATGCACCACATACATAGCAGTTGCCTGACATACAATATATACAGACAAAACACCAGTACCCACATAAAAGAAAAAAGAAGGAAAAGGCAAAATTATAATTCATAGAATATCTAATATGGATCACGAAAATGTTAATTTATGATTAGAGGTGTTGACAATTTCAGACATCTTTGTAAAAATAATTAAACAAAATTGGATTATAAAAATTCATGACTGATGTATTTTTAATTTACTCCATCCTTACAATAGCCTCTCTTTTCAACATCTGTGCCCAAGGTTCAGCATAAGGGAGGAAACCACTGCATAGTAATCATAATGGTACCAAGAGAATATTGTTCACTTTACTAGAAATATTAAATCATAGTTACAACCAGTTTTATATTTATATTTAAAACCAGAAGCAGGTTCTGATATGGTAAAAATACACTGTATGCAGTCTGAAATCCTCACAGGATTAATAAAGTGTTATATCAAAAAAGTGAAAAGAAGAAACATAATATAGGAGGCTAGATATTGGTTCTTTTTTTTTGTTGGCCATACTTATTTTTTTATTAACTTCAAGGGACAGGAATCCAATAACAGAAAAATAATTGGAAAAGAGACATTTGATTTTCCTTTAAATTTTTTTTTCTGTCCTGAAAATATAGAACTGAGAACACAGATGTCAAATTTTCTTTCACCCTGAGAGAACAAAACCACTATGTACAGGAATCTGAAAGGTTGAGTTATAATCTAGTTGTTATGTGAGGTCTTCAGTGCTTTTGAGAAAAAATCCAGTATTTTCCATTTTAGTAACTAAGGTGTGGCGTTTAAAAAACCTCATTTCCTTAAAATAACTGTCAAGAGCATATTCCATACACTTATATTCTTACAAGCTAGGGGATCTTTAGGGATATGGTGTGATTCTTTGTCTGAGTGGATGGACTGTGTACTGTTACACAAGTGTTCAGAATATGAATTTTATCCTCTCAAATTTATAAGAATTTCAAACTTAAACACTGTGATGTTTAGAGAATGATACTCGAAAAGGAAATTTTCATTGTGTTATACAATTGCTACTGATTGTTTTCAACAAACATATTATGATTATAATGTTAAAGAATCCAATTTTTTTCAAATCAGGAAAATACTAAATAAATACTAAGTTGTTCCTATGATGTGCCTAAATTTGAAAAAAAAAATAAGCCAAAAGGAGTCTTGTATAGTTCTGATGCATAAGTGATAGGCCATTAATTTTTCATAATTAAATAGCATTATATGTCTTATATTAACTATGCCATGCATTCTAGAAAGGAACTACATTATCACCTAATGCAATGAAAAAACAACATTTCCCTTCATAAATATTTCATTAGTTGACAAATTTTGTGAAAAATTATCTACAATCACATATGAAAATATCAGAAATGATGTGATAACATATGGAAATGGGGGTTTTGAAATAATAAACAGAAAATGTCCTTTTAAATAAGTTATTGATTATAAAAGCCACTGAACCTTTGAAATATAACATCACTGAGTTTCTTCTAAGTTTCTCTACTTCTTTTTTTTTTTTAATTTTTATTTTGCAATACAATTAAGTTCTACATACAGGCACAGATTCCCTTGTTCTCCCCCCTCCCGACCCCTCACCTTCCCCCCAGCCCGCCCCCCATTCCAATCTCCTCCAGGGAAAAGCCTTCCCCACAGACTGAGATCAACCTGGTGGACTCAGTCCAGGTAGGTCCAGTCCCCTCCTCCCAGGCCAAGCCAAGCGACTCTGCATAGGCCCCAGGTTTCAAACAGCCGACTCATGCAACGAGCACAGGACCCAGTGCCACTGCCTGGATGCCTCCCAAACAGATCAGGCCAATCAACTGTCTCACCCACTCAGAGGGCCTGATCCAGTTGGTGACCCCTCAGCCATTGGTTCATATTTCATGTGTTTCCATTTGTTTGGCTATTTGTCTCTGTGCTTTATCCGACCTTGGTCTCAACAATTCTCTCTCATATAAACCCTCCTCATTCTCGCTAATTGGACTCCCAGAGATCCACCTGGGGCCTAGTCATGGATCTCTGCATCCAGATCCCTCAGTAGTTGGACGAGGTTTCTAGCACGACAATTAGGGTGTTTGGCCATCCCATCACCAGAGTAGGTCAATTCGGACTGTCTCTCAACCATTGCCAGCAGTCTGTTGTGGGGGTATCGTTGTGGATTTCTGTGGGCCTCTCTAGCACTTTGTTTCTTCCTATTCTCATGTGGTCTTCATTTACCATGGTCTCCTATTCCTTGTTCTCCCTCTCTGTTGTTGATCCAGCTGGGATCTCCCACTAACCCAAGCTCTCTTTCCCTCGACCCTCGCCCTTCACTACCCCCACTCATGTCCAGGCTGTTCACGTAGATCTCATTCCATTTCTCTGTTATTGGGCGATCCCTGTGTCTTTCTTGGGGTCCTGTTTTCCAGGTAGCCTACCTGGTGATGTGAGTAGCAGTCCAGTCATCCTTGTTCCACATCTAGTATCCTGTTATGAGTGAGTACATACCATGTTTGTCTTTCTGAGTCTGGGATACCTCACTCAGGATGATTTTTTCTAGGTCCATCCATTTGTCTGCAAACCTCATGATGTCATTGTTTTTCTCTGCTGAGTAGTATTCCATTGTGTATATGTACCACATTTTGTTTATCCATTCTTCAGTTGAAGGGCATCTAGATTGTTTCCGTGTTCTGGCTATTACAAACAATGCTGATATGAACATAGCTGAACAAGTGCTCTTGTGGTGTGGTTGAGCATTCCTTGGGTATATGCCCAAGAGTGGTATAGCTGGATCTTGGGGGAGATGGATTCCCAATTTTCTAAGAAAGCGCCATATTGATTTCCAAAGTGGTTGTACAAGCTTGCATTCCCACCAGTAGTGGAGGAGAGTTCCCCTAGCTCCACATCCTCTCCAACATAAGGTGTCTTCAGTGTTTTTGATCTTAGCCATTCTGACAGGCGTAAGGTGGTATCTCAGAGTTGTTTTGATTTGCATTTCCCTGATGATTAGGGATGTTGAGCAATTCCTTAAATGTCTTTCAGCCATTTGAGTTTCCTCTGTTGAGAATTCTCTGTTTAGTTCTATAGCCCATTTCTTAATTGGACTGTTGGGCATTTTGATGTCTAATTTCTTGAGTTCCTTATATATTCTGGATATCAGTCCTCTGTCAGATGTGGGATTGGTGAATATCTTTTCCCATTCTGTAGGCTGTCGCTTTGCCTTGTTGACCGTATCCTTTGCCCTACAAAAGCTTCTCAGTTTCAAGAGGTCCCATTGATTGATTGTTTCTCTCAGTGTCTGTGCTACTGGTGTTCTATTTAGAAAGTGGTCTCCTATGCCAATGCGTTCAAGACTACTTCCTACTTTCTCTTCTAGCAGGTTCAGAGTAGCTGGGTTTATGTTGAGGTCCTTGATCCACTTGGACTTAAGTTTTGTGCACGGTGATAGATATGGATCTATTTGTAGCCTTCTACATGTTGATATCCAGTTTTGCCAGCACCATTTGTTGAAGATGCTTTCTTTTTTCCATTGTGCACTTTTGGCTTCTTTGTCAAAAATTATTTGTTCATAGGTGTGCGGATTAATGTCAGGGTCTTCAATTCGATTCCATTGGTCCACATGTCGGTTTTTATGCCAGTACCAAGCTGTTTTTATTACTGTAGCTCTATAGTACAGCTTGAAGTCAGGGATCGTGATGCCTCCAGAGGTTGTTTTATTGTACAGGATTCTTTTGGCTATCCTGGGTTTTTTGTTTTTCCATATGAAGTTGAGTATTATTCTTTCCAGGTCTGTGAAGAATTGTGTTGGTATTTTGATGGGGATTGCATTGAATCTGTAGATTGCTTTTGGTAAGATTGCTATTTTTACTATGTTAGTTCTGCCTATCCATGAGCATGGGAGATCTTTCCATTTTCTGACATCTTCTTCAATTTCTTTTTTCAGGGACTTAAAGTTCTTGTCATATAGGTCCTTCACTTGCTTGGTTAGTGTTACCCCAAGGTATTTTATGTCATTTGTGGCTATAGTAAAGGGTGATGTATCTCTGATTTCCTTCTCCGCTTTTTTGTCCATTGTATATAGGAGGGCTACTGATTTTTTTGAGTTGATCTTGTATCCTGCTATGTTGCTGAAGGTGTTTATAAGTTTTATCAGTTCCTCGGTGGAATCTTTGGGGTTGCTCAAGTATACTATCATGTCATCTGCAAATAGGGAAAGCTTGACTTCTTCCTTTCCAATTTGTATCCCCTTAATCTCCTTATGTTGTCTTATTGCTCTGGCTAGAACTTCAAGTACTATATTGAATAAGTATGGGGAGAGCGGACAGCCTTGCCTCGTTCCTGATTTTAGTGGAATTGCTTTGAGTTTCTCTCCATTTAATTTGATGTTGGCTGTTGGCTTGCTGTAAATTGCCTTTATTATGTTTAGGTATGTTCCCTGTATTCCTGATTGCTCCAAGACCTTTATCATGAAGGGGTGTTGGATTTTGTCAAATGCCTTTTCAGCATCTAGTGAGATGATCATGTGGTTTTTTTCTTTGAGTTTGTTTATATGGTGTATCACATTGACAGACTTTCGTATGTTGAACCATCCTTGCATCCCTGGAATGAATCCTACTTGATCATGGTGGATAATTGTTTTGATGTGTTCTTGGAGTCTGTTTGCCAGTATTTTATTGAGTATTTTTGCATCAATGTTCATGAGGGAGATCGGTCTGTAGTTCTCTTTCTTTGTTGTATCCTTGTTTGGTTTGGGAATCAGGGTAATTGTAGCCTCATAGAAAGAGTTTGGTAATGTTCCTTCTGTTTCTATTGTATGGAACAATTTAGAGAGTATTGGTATTAACTCTTCTTTGAAGATCTGGTAGAATTCTGCACTGAAACCATCTGGTCCTGGGCTTTTTTTGGTTGGGAGACTTATAATGACTGTTTCTATTTCGTTAGGGGTTATTGGACTATTTAAATAGTTTATCTGGTCTTGATTTAATTTAGGTATGTGGTACCTATCCAGAAAATTATCCATTTCTTTTAGGTTTTCCAGTTTTGTGGAATAGAGGTTTTTGAAGTATGACCTGATGATTCTCTGGATTTCCTCAATGTCTGTTGTTAAGTCCCCCTTTTCATTTCTGATTTTGTTGATTTGGATGCTCTCTCTCTGTCTTTTGGTTAGTTTGGATAAGGGCTTGTCTATCTTGTTGATTTTCTCAAAGAACCAACTCTTTGTTTCATTAATTTTTTTGTATTGTTCTCTTTGTTTCTATTTTATTGATTTCAGCTCTCACTTTGATAATTTCCTGGCATCTATTTTTCCTGGGAGACTTTGCTTCTTCCTGTTCTAGAACTTTCAGGTGTGCTGTTAAGTCACTAGTGTGAGATTTCTCCAGCTTATTTATGTGGGCGTTTAGTGCTATGAATTTCCCTCTTAGTACTGCTTTCATAGTGTCCCATAGGTTTGGATATGTGGTGTCTTCATTTTCGTTGATCTCTAGGAAGTCTTTAATTTCTTTCTTTATTTCTTCCTTAACCCATTGGTGATTCAGGTGGGTATTGTTCAGTTTCCATGAGATTATAGGTTTTCTGTAATTTTTGTTGTTGTTGAAATCCAACTTTAGACCATGGTGGTCTGATAGAACACAGGAGGTTATTCCAATTGTTTTGTATCTGTTTAGATTTGTTTTGTGGCCAAGTATGTGGTCGATTTTAGAGAAGGTTCCGTGGGGTGCTGAGAAGAAGGTATATTCTTTTTTGTTAGGATGGAATGTTCTGTAGATGTCGATTAAGTCCATTTGAGTCATGACATCAGTTAAGTCCTTTATTTCTCTGTTAAGTTTCGATTTGGGGGATCTGTCCAGTGGTGAAAGTGGGGTGTTGAGGTCTCCCACTATTAATGTGTGGGGTTTTATATGTGATTTAAGCTTTAATAATGTTTCTTTTACATATGTGGGTGCCCTTGTGTTTGGGGCATAAATGTTCAGAATTGAGACTTCATCTTGGTGGATCTTTCCTGTGATGAGTATGTAATGCCCTTCTTGATCTCTTTTGATTGATTTTAGTTTGAAGTCTGTTTTGCTGGATATCAGGATGGCTACACCTGCTTGTTTCTTAAGACCGTTTGATTGTAAAGTCTTTTCCCAGCCTTTTATTTTTAGGTAGTGTCTATCTTTGAATTTGAGATGTGTTTCTTGTATGCAGCAGAAAGATGGGTCCTGCTTTCGTATCCATTCTGTAAGCCTATGTCTTTTTATAGGTGAATTAAGTCCATTGATATTGAGGATATTAATGTCCAGTGATTGTTCATTCCTGTTATTTTTTGGTGGTGATGTGTGTGTACTTTTCTTCGTTGGGGTTTACTGCTGTGGCTTTATCTATTGCCTGCGTTTTCGAGGGTGTATTTGACTTCCTTAGGTTGGAATTTTCCTACTAGTGCTTTCTGTAGGGCTGGGTTTGTGGATAAATATTGTTTAAATCTGGCTTTGTCATGGAATGTCTTGTTCACTCCATCTATGACGATTGAAAGTTTTGCTGGGTATATTAGTCTAGGCTGACATCCATGGTCTCTTAGTGTCTGCATTACATCTGTCCAGGACCTTCTGGCTTTCAAAGTCTCCATTGAGAAATCAGGTGTTATTCTGATAGGTTTGCCTTTATATGTCTCTTGGCCTTTTTCCTTTGCTGCTCTTAATATTCTTTCTTTATTCTGTACGTTTAATTGTTTAATTATTATGTGGCGAGGGGACTTTTTTTGGGGGTCTAGTCTGTTTGGTGTTCTATAGGCTTCCTGTATCTTCATAGGCATTTCCTTCTTTAAGTTGGGAAAGTTTTCTTCTGTGATCTTGTTGAATATATTTTCTGTGCCCTTGAGTTGGTATTCTTCTCCTTCTTCTACCCCTATTATTCGTAGGTTTGGTCTTTTCATGGTGTCCCAAATTTCTTGGACATTTTGGTTCATGACTTTGTTGACTTTAGTGTTTTCTTTGACTGTTGAATCTATTTCTTCTATTGTATCTTCAACGCTAGAGATTCTCTCTTCCATCTCTTGCATTCTGTTGATTATACTTGCATCTGAAGTTCCCAATCGTTTTCTCAGATTTTCTATTTCCAGCATTCCCTCTGTTTGTGTCTTCTTCATTTTTTCTATTTCTCTTTTCAGGTCTTGGACTGTTTCCTTCATTTGTTTCATTGATTTTTCTTGATTTCCTTTCAGTATTTTATTGTTCTCTTCCAGGACTTTTTTGATTTCTTCTAATTTGTTTACCCTTTCCTCTAGTTGTTTACAGCGTTCTTCACATTTTTTTGTCTTTTCCTCTACACGAGCCTCTAGCTTCTTCATGATGACATTCATAAGGCTATTTTCTTCTGCTTCTTCCAATTTCTGATGTTCAGGTCTAGGTGTTGGAGGAGGGCTAGGGCCTGGTGATGGTGTATTGCTATTCATTTTGTTGTATGTGTTTCTGACTTGACATCTGCCCATCTCCTTGTGGTTCGTTCTTGGCCTTATCCGCACACTTGGTTCAGACAGAGCTGACAGATTCAGGAAGTCTCTCTCTCTTGTCCAGATGGGTGCTCTCTGTGCTGTGCTGTGCTTCAGAAGGGAAGTCCAGGGCAAGATGGGAGCTGGGAGCTGTGCTTCAGAAGGGAAGTCCGGGGCAAGATGGGAGCTGGGAGCTGGGGGCCGGCCTCTAAGTCTCACGAAGAAGCTTGGGGCTCAGGCGGATGGGGGTCGGGGCAGGGCGTGGAGACTGCAGGGTCTGCCAAGGGTCTTGGAGAAGGGGATCCTTCCCAGTGGGGCTGTGCTTCAGAAGGGAAGTCCGGGGCAAGATAGATATTGGTTTTTAATACGACAATTTATTTCATTAAGTTACAAGGAAGCACAAATGGATCCAATTGACAGTGTTTGTGCTGTGTATTGGAAATCAGTACAGTTTTGTCACACCCACCTGTCTACTTCCTGTGGCCCACTCTATAATGTCTTCATATAAATGGAGCTGTTGGCCAGGTTGAAAATATAGGTTAAACTCTCCTGTCTTCACCTTAAGTCCAAGACCGTGTGGGGAATTCCAAATCTGGAAAATATCATACTCTTCTTGAAGTTCTCCTTTTTGGTTCATTTATTATTTTTTTTTTTTTTGTTTTGTTTTTTTCGAGACAGGGTTTCTCTGTGTAGCTTTGCGCCTTTCCTGGAACTCACTTGGTAGCCCAGGCTGGCCTCGAACTCACAGAGATCCACCTGGCTCTGCCTCCCAAGTGCTGGGATTAAAGGCGTGCGCCACCACCACCCGGCTCCTTTTTGGTTCATATTCACTCTGTCCTCAATAGGATTAGTGAAGTGGGTCTTCCTCAGAAAGGAGTGCAGCTGAAACACAGGCAGTATCATATAGTGTATGTGTCCTTCCTTGAAGTCAAAAAACATGCTAATTTTATCTTAAAGGTAACTTTATTGAAGAAGCCCAGGGGAGAAATCTCAGTGAAAGCAAATGGATAAATAAGAGTATCATAATGTTCCTAGAATTTTAGTTCTCTCAGAGGAAACTACCAAACACAAACACAGACATACATGCAGACACAAAACATAGATACTCAATACAAATGTACACACACACACACACACACACACACACACACACACATCCATATAAAGATAGACACAAAATACAGCCACAATCTTATTTACACACACATGCCTCAACATTCATATACACATACAGGTACACAGAGCCAGGAATAAGCATCCAAACAGATACACAAAAAACATATACACAGACACACACACAAACACACACACACACACACACACACACACACACACACAGACAAATACATACAAGGAAAAACACACAGATACAGAAAGAAAACAGAGAGACATTGACACACAAACAAATTTATGACCACATCAAATGACATACGCACATATACACAGAGACACAGCAACTCAGATATATGTATGTGTAAGCACATAGATGGAAACATACAAAACACACACATAGTCACATGGAGACACATTCACTGACAAATATACTCAGGAAGATATATGTAGAAAAAAACATCCATATAGAAAGACACTGACACAGAGACAAATTTATGCTCACTTCCACCAGAAGACAGACAGCTACTGATAGAAACAAATATATACACAGGAACACATATGTGCACACAGATACACAGAAAAATACAAATATACACACATACACAGTGAGGAACAACCATTCACACACATGAATACACATGTATGTACTGAACTGAATCATAGCAATATTACCTGTGTACTCTCAGAATGCCAATTGAGGTCCCCAGAGCTGACAGTGGGGGCAGAACGGGTTGAGAGCATGTGTGAAAAACATCCCCTACACTAATTACCACACATTTGACTAATAATGAACAAGGACTCATTTTCTCATTGTGGAGAATATTCATGAGGAAGGACTGATAAAGCTTCTAGTATTAGAACAGAGGTGATGATATTCAGGTGCTCCATAACAAAATCACTGATCTTCCTTGATTCATTGTGTCTTCTACTCCACTGCCTTTGCATTAGAGATTTATAGCAACATCTAGGTTTACTTCCTCATCAGGAAAAAATGCTCTGAAATCTTTCTATTTGGGGAAATATTTTCTAGTCCACTGAGTTTCAGCATCTGAGAGACTCCTAAAGATATGATATTGATGACACCAATATAACCTAGTAGAAGAAACACTACCTTCAAGCAGCTAGAGCCATGTCCTTTTCCATTGTCCATTGGCTGACTATCTGTCTATTGATGAAGAATCTCATTCATTGCATGAGCAAAAGCATACACAGCATTGTATACATCATAACAGCTATCAATAAAGGCCATGTCAAAAGTCTGTACCACTAGACGTTCCACTGAGGTATTCGATGAGTACTTCCTCAGTGTCTTACAGTTGGGTGCAGAGACTTCACAGTTAAAGTTCATCCACTCCAGACTTGCCAGGTTTTCATCTGTGTATTTCAAAGGGTTCAAAGTCTGGAAAATTTTTTAAAACCAGAAATCTCACCATGATGGTGTGCAAAAGCTAGTGTCCCAAGGGATGAGTCAAGGGTGAAGTCTCTCTTATTTGTAGTGACATCCCACTGTGAGGTAGTCACCCATATTCTCTGTATACCTAGAGATTCCCACATTCTAAAGCTCACAGCGAGAGTACTGTCTGTGTCACCATAAATGATAACAACATTTGTGGATGATATCATTATTTGGTTATAATACACTTCAGCTCTTGGCATGTATAACTTCATGTTGACTGGGATCATGTTCACAAAGGCAAAGCAAACTGCATTTTTTTCCATCTCTCTCCTCAAATGTGAGAGAAATTGGGTACCATGATCACTGTCTGAGATGACCAGACCTACCCAGTTCCAGCTGAAGTGAAAGATGATGGAGACCATGGCCAGGACTAGAGATGTGTCCTGTGGGGCCATCTGATACAGATGGGGAAACTTTTCATGATCACTCAGGATAGGATGGAAAGGTCCATAGGTAAGCTGGAGGACCTAGGACACAGGGAGCAGCATGAGATAGCATGCACTTCTAAAAACTTATAAATACGTTTTTCTGCAAAGATTTCTAAAATTAATCCTTTCCTATTACTTCTTCCCTCATCTCTAATTCAAACATTGTAATGTGGAATGCCCATCAGTCTCTGAATAGTACTCATGAACTACATAGACTGATACAAATGTAAGGCCAGCCCCCTCCTTACATTGTTTTTGGCATCTGGGAATGGTAGCAACAGCAAACCCACCCCATAAAATCTTACCTGCTGAGATTTATAGATGTTCATTATTGTCCCAAGTACTTCAGATGTTGCCCAGTTTGGTCCTGTAAGCATCATTACACACTCGATATTTTCGGAGCAGACATAATTAGGGATAACACTATGATCTTGTTCAAAAAAAATATTGGGATTGTAAAGTTGAAACACATTCTTACAATTAACGTCTGGTAAACCAAAGTCTAAAGATTTATTTGGTAATAGATCAGGGTTCCTGTTGACCTCATCCACAGTAAAAGCCAAGGACAGAGCAAACTTGTAGTTCTCAATTGATGTTCTGTAAAAGGGTACAGTGTTTATTATGGACGAAAATCAACAGACGATTATTTGTAGTCAATACAAGGACTATCCTGTAATGGATGGTACTCCTAAACTCTCTCAAATATTGAAACAAATATCTTCTGTTGCAAGGTTTGGATGACATAAGAAGCTGAAAGCTTGCAAAAACTTTAAAAGTTTGTAGGGCTGGGTCTCCCATAAATGAGAGATGCCATTGTCATCTTCATCAGAGTATTTTCCATCTGGTTTGTGAGTGCTTGCACAGAAGTTAAAAGCAAGGGCACAGCTGGACTGTTCTACTCTGGTGACCAGTCTAGCAAATAACCTAGCTGTCATCATAGAGCCTTTGTCCAGTGACTGATGGAGGCAAATACAGAGATCCATGGCCAGGCACCAGGCTGAGATCCGGGAATCCAATTGATGAGAGAGAGGAGAGATACTGCAGGTAAGGGACATCGAGATCATGATGGTTGGATGTGCAGAGATGACTGGCCACACTAGTGGAAGCCCAGGAACTGTGGACTGGAGGCTGTGGAGCCCCCGTGGGACTGGATTAGGCCCTCTGGATAAGGAAGATGGTTGTTTGGCTCGAACTGTTTGGGGGGCATCCAGGCAGGAGGATCAGGATCTGTCCCTGGTCTATGGGCAGGCTTCTGGGAATCCGGTGCCTGTGGTGTGACACCTTGCACAGCCTTGGTGCAGTGGGAAGGGGCTTGGACCTGCCTAGGCTCGGTGTGCTGAGCTCTGCTGACTCCCCACAGGAGACCTTGATTTGGGGGATGTGGGGATGTGGGGATACGGGGTGGCTTGGAAAAGAGGGCTGGGGTGGGAGGAGGGAGGAGGGGGGATCTGTGGATAGTATGTGGAGTGAGTAGAAAATTTCTTAATAAAGAAAAGTGAAAAAAAGGGCACAGGCTTTGAGCAAACAGTAAACCTGACAATGTCTTCATTTTGAAATTCTTGAGCAATATAAAAAATTCATATAATATGTTAGCTAAGGAGCTTGTGTTATTTTCTTATTAAAGCAACCGAAATGGCTAAGACTGTCAAAGAGCGACTGTTAAATAAACAATAGTGTTTATGGGGTAACATTTGGCTTATGAACTTACAATTCACTATAATTAGTGGGAAATATAGTTAACATATCCCCCCATGTACAGCCTTATCTTGCTCTTTTTTTCTTTCAGGATTGTCTATTGCAGGTAAAAAAAAATCTCTTTTTAACATTTTTTTTAAATAAATTCAAAAACCAAAGAAATATTTGGTAAAAGATGTATGTCTGTATGTGTCTATCTGTATAGGCAGGAATGATGATAATTTAGGACATAAAATGTCACAGATCACGTGGCATTGAATAACAATTTCCTGTAGTCTAGACAGACCTCAAATACACAGAGATACACCTGCTATAGGTCCTGAGTGCAGAGATTAAGGGTATGCACCCCCACTCCAGTATTGTTCACCTGTTTTATGTTTACACAGGCATGTGATATGTTCACACTGGGTATATCTGACCAACATAATTATTCTTCTAGATAAAATCTTTTGACTACTTTTCCAGTTACACTAACACAACACTGGTGTCCTACTGGGATTTGTCATGCCAGTATTACATGTTTGTATAAATAGAAGAATATAAAGTATAAAATTTATAGAAAGCACTTATTTTTGTAATAAAAATGGGCAACAAATCAGTTGGAAGAGAATATTGGCATTTTGTGTTCATGTTTACGGGAAGAATAATGACTCATGCTTCTTCCTAGCCATTTCATATCATCTCACCAACACACATCAAACATCCTCTTTTATTCTGAATGATTTCCTCAGAGTTAAATACAATCAGTTTTTCGCTTAGAAATTGTACCTCTCACATGTCTTTGTCTATAGAAATAGGCACTTTTAAAATATTCCCTTTCACCACACAGAAAAATTATCATTGAAATTTTCAGTAAAAGACAAAGGAATTTGAGACTAGAACTTGTGCACCTCAAACACTAACTTCTGCACAGTAAATATTAAGAAACATCAGTTACTTGAGCTGTCAGATGTGCTTATTGGTTTAAAGTATTGTGTTTGAAAGCAACTATGAGCAATCCACAAAATCAACATGTGTACAGTGCCCATATTTGTAAAATATGCAGCTATAATTAGTAAGATTACTGAAAGAGAAACATAAGAAGTAAATGTGATATAAGTATCAGACAAGAAACAACTTATAAAAAGAAAAGACACATGCTTCTTAAATAATGGCAAAGATGAGCTAGTCAGTAATTCCTCTATCCCTGTTCTCAAGTGTTTCCAACTATCACATGCCACAGCTGTTACTCAGGCAAGTGACAAGGAAAGTGACCATCCATCACTATTAGTGATAGCCTCACTTTCCAAAGAATATAAATATATACTTTACAATCCATAAATTCCTTCCTTATGTAAAGAGAGAGTGTGGAACTGGACTTTGTAATACTTAAAAGCCAGTGATTATAGATATCTATAAGTGAAGTGTGGAGAAACAGGAAAACATGGAGTTCACAGTGGACATGTCTCCTACTTCCACTCCTGATGCATCTTCAGAAGGCAGAGTGACCACATGTGAGGAATTTGAGAGAGTAACTTAATATCTAACTGAAATCTCTCTGCACCTAGGTGTGGAACAAATGTTTGTGGTCCTAGAACTTGCACACACTGATGAAAGGACCATCAGCAAACTCTATAGCCATTTACTGCAAATTCAGAATTCATTTAAATAGAATGGGTTCCTTTTGCTGAGACTGACTACTGTGTTATGAACACTGTCAAGAGGAGAGCTGTTCATGATGGATCATGGTAGAGACCTCTTTCGTCACTCCACTTCCATCCTTGTAATTGGAAGAAAAATAGAACACCCTCTGGACAAACTAAAAGTGGTCAAATAGCAATGAATCTTTAGAAGAATTAGGGGTCATTTGTTGGTGTGGAGGTGGAGAGAACACGACAGAAGACTCAAAGCATTGCTCTGTTCCTCATCCTCAAACCCCTCATGAAATATTCCTGATGACAATTTACATGAAAAATACAAAAGCACTTACTGTATATTCAAAACATTGTTGAAATACTCTTTCTCCACTGGCCACTGCACTGTTCTGATGGAGAACATACAACCTGTCACCAAGTCTCCATCCTTGTCATCAGTCTGCTTCATTTTCCAAAAGCACCTGGGATAAGTGAAACTGGCCAGGAGAAGTGGAATGTTCAGGAGCAAGAAGAGGAAAATCAAAGTGAACATCTTTGCCCTGTTCTACACTAAGGAAGTATGAATTGTGAAGTGCTATGCAGATAAGCACATCAAATGGGCACCCACTTATTCCTACCTGCTTTCATTTCTTAGCTAAATGAGAGGCTATTTACACACTCAAGATTCCTTTTTTTCCAGTTATTTCCTCACCCCTGGAGTAATCTTGGACAATCTTTTCCCTGGGGCTCTGCACCTGAGGTCCCCAGTCCATGTGAAAAACATGGGTTAATAAGTATATATTGGGATAGTTCAGTCTCTTGTTCCATGACATCAGTCATGTTTGTGGACGTAAGGCCCATGGGATGAAGCCATGTTGAAAAAATTTGGTCCCAGGACTACCTAGGTTTAGGTGAACATTATTAGAAATGATGTCAATGTATTTTCTTAGATGACCTACAATGAAACATAAATTAATGGTTCAAGAAGGACCAACAAAGTTGGAATTCATGGTTACACACAGGGCATTATATCACCAAGTCCATTCCAGGGAGAGGTAGCCTCATTTGTGGAGCATCTGAAATAACAAAGTATGCACAATGGGAACTATGCTACACCAGTGACAGGTACAGAATATCTAACCAAAACCTGTGCTTCCATTGTCTTGAGAACCAATTATCAGGTCAAATCCCAAAATTTCCTGAGTCCTGTTATATCCAAAACTGTCCAGCTCCTCACAGAATCACAGTTCATTTGCATGTTAAATGTTGATTTTTAAATATTCAACAAGATCCAGAGAGAATATCAGATGTTTGTGCATTATTTCAAATATGACATAAGACCCACCATTTCTCCTCCTCCCAATCAATTATTATTAATGGGAAGATAAGCTGAATATTTGAGCTCTAAAACATGATCTCCATCCCTGATCCTCAGTTTTCATAGATATGTTATGATGACCAATTTCTTCTACTTTATCTTTGATTTTGTACATTGTTTTTTGTTTATTTTACATTTTAGTAGTGGCTGTGAAGAAGTCTTTTGCTGAGTATCTTAGAAGGAAATAATAATTTGAAGTAACCCTGTATTGAATGTGTAAACTCTTATACAATTTTTCCTAGTTATCTGTTCTTCATTGCATTCTAGAATCTGCATTGTCAGTGGAAGAGTTTACTGATGATATTTTCTTCTTTATTTTTCTTCTCACTGGCTTCATAAGGTATCCTATCCCCAGTTCTCTCAAGCCTTTTCTGTGGTGATATATTGTGTGCCCTAATAAAATTTGCCTGAAGAGAACAGAACAAACCACTAGATTAAACATTGAAGCCAGTCAGTGGTGAAACACACCTTTAATCCTAGCATTTGGGAGGGAGAGATCCCTCTGGATCCCTGTGAGTTCAAAACCACTTGGACTACATGAGATTGACTCAATCTAGGAGAGAAACAGAGCCAGATAGTGGTGGCACATATCTTTAATCCAAGCACTTGAGATCTCACACTTTTAATCCCAGTATTTGGGAAGCACACACCATTAATCCCAGCACTAGGAAGGAAGTAATGACTGTTTGGAGAAAGTTATACACGGTGTGAGGAGACAGGACCTAAAGGCTTTTCAGGCTGAGGATTCCTAGAGGTAAGATGCAGCAGTAGTTTGTTCCTTTGTCTCTCTGGTTTTCAGCATTTACTCCAATATCTGGCACTGGGTTTTTTTATTAAAAGAACTTTTAAAATTTATGTTACACTTTTCAATGCTCAAATAATACCTATATTACTTTCTTTGTGCAAAAAGAAGTGTGTCACACACACATGCTATTGCATATAGAGTCTGTGAAAAGTCTGAATTTCTCAAGTCTGACTCTTGAGTTTAACATGTTATCTGCTGTCTTGTCCTCAATTCCTGATATCATTTAATTCTTCTAGATTGAGGACAACTCTGTTGTATGTGTATAAACTCTGCATGCCTTTTATCTGACTTCCAATAAGTCTAAGAGAAGTCTGGACTCAGTAATCTTATTCATTTAACTTTACCTTTGGTTTCAATCATTTATGAATTACATAGAAGTTAAATATTTAAACGTCTGTATAATTGGTTACATAACAGTTAAAAATCATTGTTTATTTAAGTGAGATAATTTATTGAATGAAACTTTCAAAATTCTAAGAATGCATTGTAAACGGCAATAATGACTATGTATGTGTGAAGTAAAATAACAAATTTTTCCATATCTTTATTTGTTCATTTGTTGGCAGGCATCAAGGTTGATTCCATATCGTGCGTATTCTGAATGTTGCTGAAATAAATATGGGCAGGAAAGTGTCTATGTGACATGCTGACCTTGGTAGCTTCAAGAAGTCCCATGAAAGGTATGGATGGACCATAACATACTACTCATATATTCATTAACTGAAGCAGCTGTATACTGCTTACTACACTGGCTGCCTCAGTTTCTATTCACACTAGATATTTTCAGGTGATTCACTAAAATTCCCACATGCTCATTAATTTTTGGTCATCTTTTGATGATAGCCATTCCTACTGTGATGGACTCTCATCATAACTATGATTTTAATTTTTTGTAGTTAAAGCAACTGAATGCACTTTCATACTCCTGAAGTTTTATATAATTTCAAAACAGGGAAGTTAAAATATAATACTGGTTATAAAGAAATATGCATTACCAGGGCTGGAGTGATGACTCAGCTGTCAAGATCATTGACTGCTCCTCCAGAAGACTCAGGTTCTATTCCCAGTACCCTCATGGAGTTCCACAACCATTCATAAATTCAGTTCTAGAGGATCAAACTGTGTTTTCTTACCTCTGTACACTCATACATATAAGAATAAATCTTTGAAAAGAAAAAATATTTATTACTAATTTTAAAGCAAATGAAAAACTTTTACTTATATTTTATCACAGAGACTTTTTAATAAAATGAAATATAATAAGATAAAACAAAACCTACTACATCAAAGATGAACAAGGCAAAGCAACAGGAGGAAAAGATCCCCAAGAGAAGACACAAAATCATTGACAGACAAAAATACTAACCTGAAAGCTGTAATGTATATATCAAGGATCTGGTCAGACCCATATAGGCCCTGTGATTGATGATTCAGCCCCTGTGTGTTCACATAAGATTTGTTAAACTGCTTTAGAGGACCTTGTTCTCCAGGTGTTATCCATGCCCTTTGGTTCCCCAATTCCTACTGCCTCCACTTCTGAGGGGTTCCTTGAGTTCTGAGTGGAGGAATATGATGGATAAATCCTATTTAGAGGTGTGTATCCCAAGGTCTCTCTCTCTCTCTGTCTCTCTCTCTGTCTCTCTCTCTCTCTCTCTGTCTCTCTTTCTCTGTCTCTCTGTCTCTCTGTTTCTCTCTGTGTCTCTCTCTGTCTCTCTCTCTGTCTCTCTCTGTCTCTCTCTCTGTCTCTCTCTCTGTCTCTCTCTCTGTCTCTCTCTCTCTCTCTCTCTCTCTGCATAATGTCTGGCTGTGAGTCTCTGTGTTTGTTCCAATTTGCTGCAGGAGGAAGCCTCTCTGCTGATGGCTCAATAATTTTCTGTTCTATGTGTACAGCAGAATATCCTTAGGAGCTATTTTATCAGAAAATGTTTTTCTTAGACAACTAGTATTTGCTTTTACCCTAAGTCTCTGGGTTAGCTAATCTTCAGTTGTAGGTCATCCAAAGAGGACCAGATAAGGGTTCTATTGTGTGGAGTGAGCCTTAACTCAAATCACACATGGATTGATTACTCCCACAAGCTTTGTGCCACCATTACTATACCTCTTTTTGTAATCAGGAAAGATTATACATTGAAGATTTTGTGTCTGTGTTGGTGTCAATGTCTCTTTTGGTACCCTGAAGAATATCTTTTCATACTAAAGACACTGGAACACTTTCTCCTTCAACCCTATTTCTCCTCCCACTCCCAACATTATACTCCTGTTCCATTCCACACCCACCACCAGTCAACATATAAAATTTATTCTGTTTCCCCTTCCAGGGACACCCATGTGTCCCGCTAGTACCTTCCTTCATACCTAACCTCTATGGGCCTATGGATTATAGCTTGGTTAGCATTCATTTGATGGCTAATATTCACCAATAAAAGAATACATAAGATCTTTATCTTTCTGCATTTCAGTTATTGTAAGTGTTATAGCTCTGGAGGGAAAAGTATCCAGGCTGTAAGAAGCCAGGCAATACTTCAAGGGATACAGCTCTGAAGTGAAAGGTATCCTGGCTAACAGAAGCCAGGCAATACTTACAGCTCTGTTCTGATAGGGGACGGTTTCCCCACAGGAACGTAGAAGTCCTGCTGCTCTCCAAGAAAGCCATTAGCTTCACTAAGGGAATTTCCCCACAGAGATGTAGCAGTTCTGCTCCTCTCTGGGAGAGTTGTTACTTCATCACTCCACTCTACTAATGACTACATACATGCAGTCATTCTGCCCCTGCTCAGGTGAAAGTTGTTACTTCTCTGGCCTGCTCCACTTGGCAAAAGAAGGTATCATTCAATAAATTTATTGGAGAGATGAATCCAGGAGAGTGGCTATCTCAGTAAGGGTGGGAAAATATAGCTCACAACTGAACAGATACAGGACTTATATAGAGCTTCTGAGGGGTGGAGTTTTTCCAGGGTGAAGATTTTCAGGATGGGAATTTCAAGATGGGTGGGATTTCAATCCCTGAGCTTTCATAAGCTCAGAGATTAACTGAATTTCATGATCATGGATTGATTGGTCTTCCTGTTCAGAGATTGGTTGGTTTTCATGCTGAGTTGGTCAGTGGCAGAGTCTATTTCTTTAGCTCTGGTTTCAGGGCCAATGCATTTTTTGCACTGGCCCTTTTTAACCTTTTGGCTCTGGTTTTGGGGCCAGGGTGTGTTTCTTTCACTGACTCTGGTTTCAGGGCCAAAATGTATTCTTTGGCTGGCCCTTTACCTCATTCAGGATGATTTTTTTCCCTAAATTTATCCATTTGCCTGCAAACATTATATGACATTTTTTAATAGCTGAGTGATACACCATTGTGTAAATGTACCACATTTTTTGTATCCATTCTTCTTTTGAGGGACATCTCGGTTGTTTCTAGTTTCTCTGGCTATTGTGAAAAGAGCATCAGTGAACATGGTTGAGCAAGTGCCTTTGTGGTAGGATGCAGAGTCCTCTGGGTATATGATCAAGAGTAGTATAGCTGGATCTTGATATAGATAGATTCTCACCTTTTGCGGATCCACCATATTCATTTCCATAGCAGCAGTATAAGTTTGCACTTCCACCAGCAGTAGAGTACTGTTCCTTTTATTCTACATCCCGCGCTTGCTTGAGCTATTACTTGTGTTATTGATCTTAGCCAATCTGACAGGTATAAGACAGAATCTCAAAGTAGTTTTGATTTGCATTTCCCTGATGGCTAAGGATTTTGTACATTACCTTAAGTGTTTCTCAGCCAATTGAGTTTCCTCTCTTGAGAATTTTCTGTTTAGATATCTATCCCATTTCTAATTGGATTATTTGGTTTTGTTTATGTCTACTTTCTTGCATTCTTTGTGTATTTTGGATATTAATCCTCTAATGTGTAGTTATTAAAAAATTGTTTCTCATTATGCAGGCTGATGTTTTGTCTGAATCTGTTGTGAAATATTATTTTAAAGTATGTTGCATTTTCCTACTGCTTTTGGTAACAATACAAAGATGTGTTTGATTAAATAAAATTAACCTGCCAGCCAGAGGCTGAGTCAGCAAGTAGCTGACAGGAAGTTGTAGGAAGGAACCATGCGTGGCAAGGGTTATTTAAGAGAGGGCTGAGAGAAGGATGCTGGGTTTTTTGGAAGACACCAGCAAAAGTAGAAGGTTGGCTACTTGCTATTCAGCCTCTCTAAGCTAGCAGAATTCCACCTCATACCTTGAATCATGAGTTCATTACATTTAGATAATGTTTTGTAAAGAGCTGCGTATAGCCGCGCCTTAAAGATAGCACTGGCTTCCGCCTTCCACCCTCCCGACAATGAGTGCTCTCTGTGATAAACAACTCCTTATTTGGCTAAGGCTAGGATCTGGCTTGCTTCTGCACACCTGGACCTATCCGCAGTACCCACGTGGCAGACTGGGATAGGCTACCCAGAGGCTATTTAGGTTGTGGGTTGGCTCTCCCTGGGGTCAGAAGATTGTCTCAAGGTTCCTGAATAAACTGCTTGGAGAAGAGCCTGGTGTTGCATTTTCCTTGCTGGTCGAGGCGGAAGCAACAAGTGGTGGCCCATACTGAGAACTTTTAAGGCTCAGAACTCTTCGCAGTCAGGGCAGTGCACTGGTAAGTCCCCAGGTAAGATGGGGATCCGCAATGAAAGCGAGGATATTGCTCTTCTCTGTAGACAAAGAGAGAGCAAAGAAAGTTCGTGGTGCAGCGAACCAAAAATAAACAGGTCGCGGATGAGTGAACCAAAAGGTAGATAAATCTTAGAACTAATTATGGGTGCCTCTTCTTTGCACCCAATTTTTTTGGCACTTAATGAGCTGCTCAGATCAAAGAACTTAAAGATTAAGAAAAGTACTTTAGAGAGATTCCTAGAGGAGTGTGATGTTTATCTCCCTGGTTTGCAGTTTCGGGCAGCCTCACCATCCCGTCCTGGGAGAAACTTGGCAGGGACTTAGACTTCGCCTTTGAGAAGGAACACTTTGCTTTCAGATAATTGAAAATATTTCCCAACAGGCCCAGTGCATCCCACTTTATAATCAAACTGCGGGATGGTTCGATTTGCCTGAAAGTACCTCTGGGCCTTGCATTACCGCAAATGCCACATGGCTGTCAGGATGGTGGCCTGAAAAAATGAAGAATGATATGCCCCCCAGACAACCAAAATGGACCCCTTATTGCTATACAATATCATAATTTCACATATGCAGCGAATTTATCTAAAAAATTGCCTAGCTATCTTTTAGGTAATTGGTCTGGAGAATTTGACAATATGATGGAGCAACTGAGGATGGCTATTGTCACCATGAATTCTACCCGAGTGGACGCTGGACTGGCAGAGGGACTGTCCTCGTGGATCTCAATGGCCATGAATCATCTTAAGGAATGGGCGGGCATAGGGGCTTTAACTGGCCTTATGGTGCTGGTTTCTCTGGTTTGCCTATGGTGTATCTACCAGCTTAGGATTTCTCAGCGTTGCAATGCAGCCATGATCATTCAGGCCTTTACAGCTGTCGAGGCGGGCCAGTCCCCTCAAGCATGGTTGGCCACCATGAAGCATTAAGTTCCCTAGCATGGGATGCAAGGCTTAAGCACTGCACTTAGAGCCCACTGCATATCGGACCCCAAGGAGAGCACGCCTGATTGCATGTGGATTGATACCTCATGTCCCATCTCTGTGAAAAGGGTATCTGATGGGTCTGGCACTCCTCGGGTGGCTGATGCCTAAGTGAGAGTCAGTACAATGTCCCTGATTTAATCTTACAGAGATCAGGCCTCTACTCTTGCCTGTTGCAATAAACAAAAGGGGGGAACTGTAGAGAGCTGCGTACAGCCGTGCCTTAAAGATGGCGCTGGCTTCTGCCTTCCACCCTCCCAACGGTGAGTGCTCTCTGTGATAAACAACTCCTTATTTGGCTAAGGCTAGGATCTGGCTTGCTTTTGCACACCTGGACCTATCCGCAGTACCCACGTGGCAGACTGGGATAGGCTACCCAGAGGCTATTTAGGTTGTGGGTTGGCTCTCCCTGGGGTCAGAAGATTGTCTCAAGGTTCCTGAATAAACTGCTTGGAGAAGAGCCTGGTGTTGCATCTTCCTTGCTGGTTGAGGCAGACATGACAATGTTTGCCTTAGTAGCTTTGAAAGAGTTGGTGTCTGAGGGAAGAGCATCCCCTCAGGCTGCAGCCCTTGTGGCTGAACCACTACTGATAGCAGCAGAGTTGCAACCTCTGATTAGAATTGCTTAAAGAGAAACCATTGTTGACAATGCAAAGCAGTTAACAAGATGAATGACAGTGTCTTTTGCCTTAGAGTAGCTTTTCAGTTTCAAGAGGCCCTGTGTGTTAATTCTTGATCTTAATGCCTACAAGTTCTATGTTCTATTCAGAAAGTCATCTCCTGTGACAATGCATTCAAGGCTATTCTCTTCTTTCTCTTCTATCAGGTTTAGTGTATCAGGTTTTATGGTGAGGTCTTTGATCTACTTGGACTTGAGTTATGTGTATGGTGATAGATACGGATCTATTTGCATTCTTCTACATGCTGACATCATTAGACCAGCACCATTTGTTGAAAATGTTTTCTTTTTTTCAATGTGTGTTTCTGACTTCTTTATTAAAAATCAGTTGTTTATAGATGTGTAGATTCATGTCTGGGTCTTCAGTTTGAATCCATTGATAAACAAGTCTGTTTTCATGCCAATATCATGTTGTTTTTATGATTAAAGCTCAGTAGTACAGCTTAAAATCTAGAATGGTGATACATCAAGCAGTTCTTTTGTTGTTCAGGATTATTTTAGTTATTCTGGGATTTTTGTTTGTTTGTTTTTCTATATGAAGTTGAGAATTGTCCTTTCAAGAATTGTGCTGTAATTTTGAGAGAGATTGTATTGAGTCTGTAGGCTGCTTTTGATTGGATGGTCATTTTTTACTATAATTCAAGAGTATGGGATATGTTTCCATCTTCCTTGATAAAACTGCCATTTGCCTATGAACTACATATGTCTCCTCTCTTTCTAGAGGCAATCCTTTGTCATCATCCCACCACCGGGACAACTGTCCCATCCCCCTCTCCCTTGTTCCCTTCCATCTTTCCCTCATCACCTGTCTTTGTCTCTAATTCCCTGTCCATTTCCCTCTGGGACAAATAAATCTTCTTTGTGCTGAGAATTTGGTCTTGGAGTATCTTATTCTGATATGGCCCTTTCAATGATACATTGACTCCCTCCTTTCCAATATGAATACCCATGATCTCCTTCAGTTGTCTTATTGCACTTTTGTAAACTTCAAATACTATATTGCATAAATATATTGAGAGTGAACAACCTTGTCTTGTTCCTTATTTTAGTGGAATTGCTTTGAGTTTCTCTACCTCTAATTTGGTGTTGGCTACAGGCTCTCAGTGAATTAACTTTATTGTTTTGAGGGATGTTCCTGGTATCCACAATCTCTTCATGAATGGGTGTTGGATTTTGTCGAAGGCTTTTTCATCATCTAATGAGATTATCACATGGATTTTTTTTCTTTTGGTTAGTATATATGGTAAATTACGTTCACTGATTTTCATATGTTAAACTATCCCTGAATCTCTGGGATGAAGCCTCCTTGATCATGGTGGATGATCCTTTTAATGTGTTCTTAAATTCAAATTGTGAGTATTTTGAGTATTTTTACATCTATATTCATAAGGAAAATTGGTCTGTAATTCACTTTCTCAACTGTGTCTTTATGTGGTTTGGGTATCAGGATAACTTTAGCCTAATGAAATGAATTGGTAAATATTCTTCTGTTTCTGTTTTGTGGAATAATCTAAAGAGTAGTGGCATTAACTTCTCTTCAAAAGTCTGATAGAATTTTGTACTAAAACCACATGACTTTGGGATTTTTGGGGGGTTGGGAAACTTAAAATGACTGCTTCCATTTCACTACTGGTCAGTTTAAATTATTTATTTGAACTTGATTTAATTTTGGTAAATGGTAGGTATTGAGACAATTATTTATTGGTTTTAGATTTTTTGAAATACGTAAAGTACAGGTTTTTAAAGTCTGTCCTGAGCCTCCTGGGACACCAGTGAAAACAGGAGTCATAATCCCACTCTGCACCAATTTGGAGCAAGTAAGGCCCCATCTCCATACTGGATATACCAGGTCCCTAGTCCCTGGGCCCTAGGGACACATTCTGTGCCCCACCCCAAGCCATTGGAGCCCCAGAGACCAGCCAGCTGCCTCTTCCCCTGACCCCTCACCAAGAAAACAGCCCCCTGTGACACCAGTGAACACCAGAATCATAAGCCTACCCTGTTCCAAATGGGAACTGGTAAGAAGACCCCAGAATGAGCAGACCAGATCCTTAGCCTCTAGGCCCCTGGGGCACATTCCGTGCCCCTCCCTCAAGCCATTGAAGCAGAAGGGACCAGCCAGGTACCTCTTCCACTGCCCCATCACCAAGAAAACAGGTCCCACCCTGCACCAATTAGGAATAGCTGATCCATGAGACAGAGCCCACTGATGCCCACTGGACCAAGATCAGCTTCTTGAGACACGGAATCCATCAGCACCAATTGGACCAAGAACCAAGATTAGACCAAGAGCTCCCGTTAGTCAAAGAATATCAATCAGACCAAAAGAGGCACCCTCAGACACAGACACCACTTGCACAGAGTGAAGGAAGAGATGGATAGATGCCAGTACAAAAATACAGTCAACAACATAAAGACCAATATGGAACCAAGAAAACATAGAGGTTCTACATCAGCAAGACCTGAACATCCCAAATAAGAAGAAGCAGAAGAAATAAATTTTAAAAATGACTTTAAGAAGATGATAGGGGTCTTTAAAGAGGAATGATAATTTTTCAAGAAATTGAAGAAAAGATAAACAAAAAATTGGAAGAAATCAATAAATCCCTTAAACAAAGCCAAGAAAAAACAATTAAACTGGTGAAGGAAACAGTCCAAGATTTGAAAACTGAAACAGAGGTAATAGAGAAGACACAAACTGAGGGAAGGCTGGAAATGGAAAATCTGAGTAAACAAACAGGAACTACAGATGCAAGCATTACCAACAGAATGTAAGAGATGGAAGAGAAACTCTGGCATTGAAGATACAATAAAAGAAATAGATTCAACAGTCAAACAAAACACTAAAGCCAAAAAAATCATAACACAAAATGTCCAGGAAATTTGGGACACCATGAAAAGACTAAACTAAGAGTAATGGCAATCCACATAATAATCAAACCACAAAACATACAAAATAAAGAAAGAATATTAGAGCTGCAAAGGAAAAAGGACAAGTAACATATAAGGCAGACCCATCAGAATAACACCTGACTTCTCAATGAAGACTCTGAGAGCCAGAAGGTCCTGAAGAGATGTTATGCAGACACAAGAGATCATGGATGCCAACCCAGACTATTATATCCAGCAAAATCTCAATCACCATAGACAGAGTAAACAAAATAGTCCATGATACAACCAGATTTAAACAATACCTATCCACAAATCCAGCCCTACAGAAAGCACTAGAAGGAAAAATCCAACCTAAGGAAGTTAGATACACCCATGGAAACATAGACAACAGATAATCCCACACCAACAAATACCAAAGAAGAGAAACAAACAACTCTACCAACAAAAAATAAAAGGATTTAACAATCACTACTCATTAATATTTATTAATAGCAATGGTCTCAAATCGCCTATAAAAAGACACAGGCTGACAGAATGGATACAAAAACAGGATCCATTCTTCTGCTGTGTACAAGAAACACACTTCAACTTTAAAGACAGAAACTACCTCAGAGTAAAAGGCTTGGAAAAATCTTTCCAATCAAATGGACTTCAGAAGCAAGCTGGTGTAGCTATCCTAATATCTAATAAAGTAGACTTCAACCTAAAGTCAATCAAAAGGGATCGGGAAGGACATTACATACTTATCACAGGGAAAATCCACCAAGATGAAATCTCAGTTCTGAATATTTATGCCCCAAATACAAGGGCACCCATGTTTGTAAAAGAAATATTACTAAAGCTAAAATTGCACATCAAATCCCATACACTAGTAATGGGAGATTTCAATACCCCACTCTCACCACTGGATAGATCTGCCAGACTGAAACTTAACAGAGTAATAAGAGACCTAACAGAAGTTATGACTCAAATGGACTTACTAGATATCTACAGATAATTCCACCCAAACACAAAAGAATATACCTTCTTCTCAGCACCCCATGGAACCTTCTCTAAAACTGAACACATGCTCAGTCACAAATCTTAACAGATACAAAAGAATTGGAATAACCTCCATATTTTATTGGACCTGAATAATTTTATTGAAACTGAATAATGCCCAAATGAATCACGAATGGGTCATGGAAGAACTAAAGAAAGAAAATAAAGATTTCCTAAAATTTAATAAAAATGAAAGTACAACATACCCAAACATATGGGGCACTATGAAAGCAGTGCTAAGAGGAAAATTCATAGCACTAAATGCCCACATAGAGAAGTTGGAGATTTCTCACACTAGAGACTTAACAACACACCTGAAAGTGTTAGGACAAAAAGAAGCAAACTCACCAAGGAGGAATCGAGATCAGGAAATAATCAAATTGAAAGCCAAAATCAATGAAATAGAAACAAAGAGAACAATACAAAGAATCAATGAAACAATGAATTAGTCCTTTGAAAAAAATCAACAAGATAGACAAGCCCTTATCCAAATTAACTAAAAGGCAGAGAGAGAGAGCATCCAAATCAACAAAATCAGAAATGAAAAAGGAGACATAACAACAAACAATGAGGAAATCCAGAGAATCATCAGTTCATACTCAAAAACCTGTACTCCACAAAATTGGAAAATCTGAAAGTAAAGGACAATTTTATGGATAGGTACCACATACCAAAGTTAAATCAAGACCAGATAAACTATTTAAATAGTCCAATAAGCCCTAAAGAAATAGAAAGCCATTTAAAGTCTCCCAACCAAAAAAAGCTCAGGATGAGGTTGTTTCAGTGCAGAATTCTACCAGATTTTCAAAAAAGAGCTAATTCCAACTCTTCAAATTGTTCTATACAATAGAATCAGAAAGAACATTACCAAACTCTTTTTATGAGGTTACAATTACCCTAATAACCAAACCACACAAAAATGTAACAAAGAAAGAGAATTACAGACCAATCTCCCTCATGAACATTGATGCAAAAATACTCAATAAAATACTGGCAAACTGAATCCAAGAACACATCAAAAAAATTATCCACCATGATCCTGCCACAGACTTTCCTTCTGGACCAGAAGTGAGTGTCCGGGCTCAGCCTAGAACCCATCCCTGGGCACCAGCCACTCCGGGGAAGACCTGCCCAACTTGGCCCCAGGTTTTGGCCACTGGACAGGTTCCCTTCTAGCCCTACCGAGAAGGCTCCTCTTCTACAAGACCCCCGGCAGACCCTGCAATCTCCACGCCCTGCCCCCATGCCCATATGCCCGAGAACCCAGCCAGTTCCTGAGACTTAGAGACTGGCCCCCCGCTCCCATCCTGCCCCGGATTTTCCTTCTGGACCAGAGGTAAGTGTCTGGACTCAGCCTAGACCCCATCCCTGGGCACCAGCCACTTCGGGGAAGACCTCTCCAACTTGGCCCCAGGTTCTGGCCATCAGGCAGGTTCCCTTCTAGCCTTACTAGGAAGGCTCCCATTCTCCAAGACCCCCGGCAGACCCTGTAATCTCCATGCCCTACCTACATGCCCATCTGCCCAAGACCCCAGTCACTTCCTAAGACTTAGAGACTGGCCCCCAGCTCTCATCCTGCCCCCAACTTCCCTTTGGGACAAGAACTCCCATCCTGCCCTGGACTTCCCTTCTGGACAAGAGCACCCATCCTGCCCTGGACTTCCTGTCTGGACAAGAGCGCCCATCCTGCCCTGGACTTCCCTTCTGGACAAGAATTCCCATCCTGCCCCGGACTTCCCATTTGGACAAGAGAGCTCCCATCTGGACAAAAGAGAGAGCCTCCCTAAATCTGTCAGCTCTGTCTGAACCTCGTGCACTGATAAGACCAAGAACGAACCACAAGGAGATGGGCAGACATCAAGGCAGAAGTACATACAACAAAATGAAGAGCAATACAGCATCACCAGAACCTAGCCATCCTCCAACATCTAGACCTGAACATCAAAAATTGGAAGAAGCAGAGGAAAACAGCCTTATGAATAACATCATGAAGAAGGTAGAGACTTGTATAGAGGAAAAGACAAAAAAAAATGGGAAGAACGCTATAAAAAAACTAGAGGAAAGGACAAATAAATAAAGTAGAAGAAAACAATAAAGTCCTGGAAGAAAACAATAAAGCACTGAAAGAAAATCGTGAAAAAGCAATGAAACAAATGAAGGAAACAGTCCTAGACCTGAAAAGGGAAATAGAAAAAAATGAAGAAGACACAAACAGAGGGAATGCTGGAAATTGAAAATCTGAGTAAACGATCAGAAAGTTCAGATGCAAGTATAACCAACAGAATGCAAGAGATGGAAGAGAGGATCTCTGGCGTTGAAGATACAGTAGAAGAAATAGATTCATCAGTCAAAGAAAACACTAAAGCCAACAAAGTCATGAAACAAAATGTCCAGGAAATGTGGGACAACATGAAAAGACCAAACCTAAGAATAATAGGGATAGAGGAAGGAGAAGAATATCAACTCAAAGGCACAGAAAATATATTCAACAAGAACATAGAAGAAAACTTTCCTAACTTAAAGAAGGAAATGTCTATGAAGATACAAGAAGCCTATAGAACACCAAACACACTAGACCCCCCCAAAAAAGTCCCCTCGCAACATAATAATTAAACAACTAAATGTACAGAATAAAGAAAGAATATTAAGAACAGCAAAGGAAAAAGGCCAAGTGACCTATAAAGGCAAAACCATCAGAATAACACCTGATTTCTCAATGGAGATTCTGAAAGCCAGAAGGACCTGGACAGATGTAGTGCAGACACTAAGAGACCATGGATGTCAGCCTAGACTAATATACCCAGCAAAACTTTCAATCATCATAGATGGAGTGAACAAGACATTCCAAGACAAAGCCAGATTTAAACAATACTTATCCACAAACCCAGCCCTACAGAAAGCACTAGAAGGAAAATTCCAACCTAAGGAAGTCAGATACACCCTCAAAAACACAGGCAACAGATAAAGCCACAGCAGTAAACCCCAAAGAAGAGAAGTCCACACAAACTACCACCAAAGAATAACAGGAATGAACAATCACTGGACATTAATATCCCTTAATATCAATGGACTTAATTCACCTATAAAAAGACATAGGCTTACAGAATGGATACGAAAGCAGGACCCATCTTTCTGGTGCATACAAGAAACACATCTCAAATTCAAAGATAGACACTACCTAAGAATAAAAGGCTGGGAAAAGACTTTCCAATCAAACGGTCTTAAGAAACAAGCAGATGGGGGCTGGAGAGATGGCTCAATGGTTAAGAGCACTGACTGCTCTTCCAGAGGTCCTGAGTTCAATTCCCAGCAACCACATGGTGGCTCACAACCATCTGTAATGAGATCTGGTGCCCTCTTCTGGCCTGCAGGGACACATGCAGGCAGAATACTGTATACATAATAAATAAATAAATCTTAATAAAATAAAATAAAAATAATATTTAAAAAAAAGAAACAAGCGGATATAGCCATCTTGATATCCAGCAAAATAGACTTCAAACTAAAATCAATCAAAAGGGATCAAGAATGGCATTACATACTCATCACAGGAAAGATCCACCAAGATGCAGTTTCAATTTTGAACATTTATGCCCCAAACACAAGGGCACCCACATATGTAAAAGAAACATTACTAAAGCTTAAACCACATATAAAACCCCACACATTAATAGGGGGAGACTTCAACACCCCACTTTCACCACTGGACAGATCTCCCAAATTGAAACTTAACAGAGAAATAAAGGACTTAACTGATGTCATGACTCAAATGGACTTAATCGACATCTACAGAACATTCCATCCTAAAAAAAAAAGAATATACCTTCTTCTCAGCACCCCATGGAACCTTCTCTAAAATCAACCACATACTTGGCCACAAAGCAAATCTCAACAGATACAAAACAATTGGAATAACCTCCTGTGTTCTATCAGACCACCACGGTTTAAAGTTAGATTTCAACAACAACAAAAACTACAGAAAACCTACAATCTCATGGAAACTGAATAATGCTCAACTGAATCACCAATGGGTTAAGGAAGAAATAAAGAAAGAAATTAAAGACATCCTAGAGATCAACGAAAATGAAGACACCGCATATCCAAACTTATGGGACACTATGAAAGCAGTGCTAAGAGGGAAATTCATAGCACTAAATGCCCACATAAATAAGTTGGAGAAATCTCACACTAGTGAATTAACAGCACGCCTGAAAGCTCTAGAACAAGAAGAAGCAAAATCTCCCAGGAAGAATAGACGCCAGGAAATTAATCAAAGTGAGAGCTGAAATCAATAAAATAGAAACAAAGAGAACAATACAAAAATTAATGAAACAAAGAGTTGGTTCTTTGAGAAAATCAACAAGATAGACAAGCCCTTATACAAACTAACCAAGAAACAGAGAGAGAGCATCCTAATCAACAAAATCAGAAATGAAGAGGGGGACATAACAACAGACATTGAGGAAATCCAGGGAATCATCAGGTCATACTTCAAAAACCTCTACTCCACAAAACTTGAAAATCTAAAAGAAATGGATAATTTTCTGGATAGGTATCACATACCTAAGTTAAATCAAGACCAGATAAACTATTTAAATAGTCCAATAACCCCTAGGGAAATAGAAACAGTCATTAAAATCTCCCAAGGATCAATGACAGAGAAGGAGAACAAGGAATAGGAGATCATGGTAAATGAAGACCACATGAGAATAGGAAGAAGCAAAGTGCTAGAGAGGCCCACAGAAATCCACAAAGATACCCCCACTACAGACTGCTGGCAATGGTTGAGAGACAGCCCAAACTGACCTACTCTGGTGATGGGATAGCCAAACACACTAATTGTCCTGCTAGAAACCTCATCCATCGACTGAGGGAACTAGATGCAGAGATCCATGGCTAGGCCCCAGGTGGAGATCTGGGAGTCCAATTAGCAAGAAAGAGGAGGGTTTATATGAGCGAGAATTGTTGAGACCAAGGTTGGATGAAGCACAGGGACAAATACCAAACGAATGGAAGCACATGAACTATGAACCAATGGCTGAGGGGTTCCCAACTGGATCAGGCCCTCTGAATCGGTGAGACAGTTGATTGGCTTGATCTGTTTGGGAGGCATCCAGGCAGTGGGACTGGGTCCTGTGCTCATTGCATGAGTTGGATGATTGAAACCTGGAGCCTATGCAGGGTAGCTTGGCTCGACTTGGGAAGAGGGGACTGGACCTGCCTGGACTGAGTCTACCAGGTTGATCTCAGTCCGCGGGGGAGGCTTTGCCCTGGAGGAGGTGGGAATGGGGGTAGGCTGGGGAAAAAGGTGAGGGGGGTGGGAGGGGGGAGAACAAGGGAATCCGTGGCTGATATGTAGAACTGAATTGTATTGAAAAAAAAAAAAGAATTACAATTACAAAAAAAAAATGTTATTTGTATGTTAATAAATGAATAAAATTGCCCGGGTGTCAGAGCTATTAGCAAGCCATAGGAAAGCAGGGAAGTGGTGGCATATGCTTGTGATCCCAGCACTTGGTAGGCAGAGCTAGGTAAGTCTCTGTGAGTTCAGGGATACAGCCAATATTGGATACACATGCCTTTAATCTCAATACTAATCATTGAAAACCTGGAGGTCTATACAGACAGGCTGTGACGAGGCAGTCATGTGGTTGGGTTTACAACCAATGAGAAGGCAGAACAGAAACACTATATAAAGACTTTAACACAGGAAGTACCTCTGGTTGGGAGAGGTAGGACCACTGCAGGAGAAAGGGTAAGGATTTAGCTCTTAGCTCTGACCTCTTGGCTTTCTTCTTTGCAAAAAAAAAAAAAAAAAAAGTCCCCCAAGCAAAAACAAGCCCAGGACCAGATGGTTTCAGCACAGAATTCTACCAGATTGTCAAAGAAGAATTAATACCAATACTCTCTAAATTGTTCTACACAATAGAAACAGAAGGAACATTACCAAACTCCTTCTATGAGGCTACAATTACCTTGATTCCTAATCCAAACAAGGATACAACACAAACTGATCTCCCTCATGAACATTGATGCAAAAATACTCATTAAAGTACTGGCAAACAGACTCCAAGAACACATCAAAACAATTATCCACCATGATCAAGTAGGCTTCATCCCAGTGATGTGAGGGTGGTTCAACATATGAAAGTCTGTCAATGTAATACACCATATAAACAAACTCAGAAAAAATCACATGATCATCTCACTAGATGCAGTAAAGGCATTTGAAAAAATCCAACACCCCTTCATGATAAAGGTCTTGGAGTGATCAGGAATACAGGGAACATACCTAAATATAATAAAGGCAATTTACAGCAAGCCAACAGCCAACATCAAATTAAATGGAGGGAAACTCAAAGCAATTCCACTAAAATCAGGCACAAGGCAAGGCTGTCCACTCTCCCATACTTATTCAATAAAATACATGAAGTTCTAGCCAGAGCAATAACACAACATAAGGAGATTAAGGGGATACAAATTGGAAAGGAAGAAGTCAAGCTTTCCCTATTTGCAGATGACATGATAGTATACTTGAGTGACCCCAAAGATTCCACCAAGAAACTGATACAGCTTATAAACACCTTCAGCAACATAGCAGGATACAAGACCCACTCAAAAAAATCAGTAGCCCTCCTATATACAATGGACAAAGAAGCTGAGAAGGAAATCAGAGATACATCACCCTTTACAATAGCCACAAATGACATAAAATACCTTGGGGTAACACTAACCAAGCAAGTGAAGGACCTATATGACAAGAACTTTAAGTCCCTGAAAAAAGAAATTGAAGAAGATGTCAGAAAATGGAAAGATCTCCCATGCTCATGGATAGGTAGGACTAACATAGTAAAAATGGCAATCTTACCAAAAGCAATCTACAGATTCAATGCAATCCCCATCAAAATACCAACACAATTCTTCACAGACCTGGAAAGAATAATACTCAACTTCATATGGAAAAACTAAAAACCCAGGATAGCCAAAAGAATCTTGTACAATAAAACAACCTCTGGAGGCACCACAATCCCTGACTTCAAGCTCTACTATAGAGCTATAGTAATAAAAACAGCTTGGTACTGGCATAAAAACCAACATGTGGACCAATGGAATCAAATTGAAGACTCTGACATTAATCCGCACATCTATGAACATGTAATTTTTGACAAAGAAGCCAAAAATGTACAATGGAAAAAAGAAAGCATCTTCAACAAATGGTGCTGGCATAACTGGATATCAATATGTAGAAGGCTGAAAATAGATCCATATCTGTCACCCGTGCACAAAACTTAAGTCCAAGTGGATCAAGGACCTCAACATAAATCCAGATATTCTGAACCTGCTAGAAGAGAAAGTAGAAAGTAGTCTTGAATGCATTGGCATAGGAGATCACTTCCTAAATATAACACCAGTAGCACAGATACTGAGAGAAACAATCAATCAATGGGACCTCTTGAAACTGAGAAGTTTTGTAAAGCAAAGGATAAGGTCAACAAGGCAAAGCGACAGCCTACAGAATGGGAAAAGGTTTTCACCAACCCCACATCTGACAAAGGACTGATATCCAGAATATATAAGGAACTCAAGAAATTAGACATCAAAATGCCCAACAGTCCAATTAAGAAATGGGCTATAGAACTCAACAGAGAATTCTCAACAGAGGAAACTCAAATGGCTGAAAGACATTTAAGGAATTGCTCAACATCCCTAATCATCAGGGAAATGCAAATCAAAACAACACTGAGATACCACCTTACGCCTGTCAGATTGGCTAAGATCAAAAACACTGAAGACACCTTATGCTGGAGAGGATGTGGAGCTAGGGGAACTCTCCTCCACTGCTGGTGGGAATGCAAGCTTGTACAACCACTTTGGAAATCAATATGGCGCTTTCTTAGAAAATTGAGAATCAATCTCCCCTAAGATCCAGCTATACCACTCTTGGGCATATACCCAAGGAATGCTCAATCATATCCCAAGAGCACTTGCTCAGCTATGTTCATATCAGCATTGTTTGTAATAGCCAAAACCTGGAAACAACCTAGATGCCCTTCAACTGAAGAATGGATAAATAAAATGTGGTACATATACACAATGGAATACTACTCAGCAGAGAAAAACAATGACATCATGAGGTTTGCAGACAAATGGATGGATCTAGAAAAAATTATCCTGAGTGAGGTAACCCAGACTCAGAAAGACAAACATGGTATGTACTTACTCATAGGAGGATACTAGATGTGGAACAAGGATGACTGGACTGCTACTCATATCACCAGGGAGGCTACCTGGAAAACAGTTCCCCAAGAAAGACACGAGGGATCGCCCAATGATGGAGAAATGGATGAGACCTACGTGAACAGCCTGGACTTGAGTCAGGATAATGAAGGGCAAGGGTCGAGGGAAAGAGAGCTTGGGGGAGTGGGAGATCCCAGCTGGATCAAGAACAGAGAGGGAGAACAAGTAATAGGAGACCATGGTAAATGAAGACCACATGAGAATAGGAAGAAGCAAAGTGCTAGAGAGGCCCACAGAAATCCACAAAGATACCCTCACAATAGACTGCTGGCAATGGTCGAGAGACAGCCCAAACTGACCTACTCTGGTGATGGGATGGCCAGACACCCTAATTGTCCTGCTAGAAACCTCATCCATCAACTGAGGGAACTGGATGCAGAGATCCATGGCTAGGCCCCGGGTGGAGCTCAGGAAGTGTAATTAGCGAGAAAGAGGAGGGTTTATATGAGCGAGAATTGTTGAAACCAAGGTTGGATAAAGCACAGGGACAAATAGCCAAACGAATGGAAACACATGAACTATGAACCAATGGCTGACGGGTCCCCAACTGGATCATGCCCTCTGAATCGGTGAGACAGTTGATTGGCTTGATCTGTTTGGGAGGCACCCAGGCAGTGGGACCGGGTCCTGTGCTCATTGCATGAGTTGGCTGATTGAACTCTGGGGCTTATGCAGGGTAGCTTGGCTCGGCCTGGGAGAAGGGGACTGGATCTGCCTGGACTGAGTCTACCAGGTTGTTCTCAGTCCTTAGGGGAGGCTTTGCCCTGGAGGAGGTGGAAATGGGGGGTAGGCTGTGGGGAAGGTGAGGGGGGCGGAAGGGGGGAGAACAAGGGAATCCGTGGATGATCTGTAGAACTGAATTGTATTGTAAAATAAAAGAAAAAAAAGAAAAAAAAAAGAAATGAGAACCAAAAAAAAGAAAAAGAAAAAAAATTATCCACCATGATCAAGTAAGCTTCATCCCAGGGATGCAAGGATGGTTCAACAGAAAAAAAAAATCTGTCGTTTTAATACACCATATAAACAAACTGAAAAAAAAACCACATGATCATCTCATTAGGTGCTGAAAAAGCCTTTGACAAAATTTAAAACACCTTCATGATAAAGGTTCTAGAGAGATCAGGAATACAAGGAACATTCCTAAACATAATAAAGGCAATTTACAGCAAGAGAACAGCCAACGTCAAATTAAATGGAGAGAAACTCAAAGTGATTCCGCTAAAATCAGGAACAAGACAAGGCTGTCCGCTCTCCCCATACTTATTCAATATAGTACTTGAAGTTCTAGCCAGAGCAATAAGACAAAATAAGAAGATTAAGGGGATTCAAAATGGAAATGAAGAAGTCAAGCTTTCCCTATTTGGAGATGACATGATAGTACACATAAGTGACCCAAAATTCTACCATAGAACTCCTACAGCTGATAAATTCCTTCAGTAAGGTGGCAGGATACAAGATTAACTCAAAATCAGTAGCCCTCCTATATTCAAATGATAAATGGTCTGAAAAAGAAATCAAAGAAACAACACCCATTACAATAGCCACAAATAATATAAAATGCCATGAGGTAACTCTAACTAAGCAAGTGAAGGACCTGTGTGATAAGAACTTTAAGTCCTGAAGAAAGAAATCGAAGAAGATATCAGAAAATGGAAAGATCTCCCATGCTCATGGATAGGTAGAATCAACATAGTAAAAACGGCAATCTTATCAAAAGCAATCTATAGATTCAATGCAATGCCCATCAAAATTCCAATGCAATTCTTGCCAGACTTGGAAAGAACAATACTTAACTTTATATGGAAAAACAAAAAACCCAGGATAGCTAAAAGTATCCTGTATAATAATGAAGCCTCTGGAGGCATCACCATCCCTGACCTCAAGCTCTACTATAGAGCTATAGTAATAAATACAGCTTGGTATTGTCATAAAAACCGACACATGGAGCAATAGAATCAAATTGAAGACCCTGACATTAATCCACGCACCTATGAACATCTGATTTTTAACAAAGAAGCCAAAACTCTACCATGGAAAAAAGAAGGCATCTTCAACAAATGGTGCTGGCATAACTGGATGTCAACATGCAGAAAATTGCAAATAAATCCATATCTGTCACCATGCACAAAACTCAAGTCCAAGTGGATCAAAGACCTCTACATAAATCTAGTTACATTAAACTTAATAGAAGAAAAAGTAGGAAGTAGTCTTGAATGCATTAGCAAAGGAGATCACTTCCTAAATATAACACCAGTAGCACAGACATTGAGAGCAACAATTAATAAATGGGACCTCCTGAAACTGAGAAGCTTTTGCAGAACAAAGGACATGGCCAGGAAGACAAAATGACAGCCTACAGAATGGGAAAAGATCTTCCCCCACATCTGACAGAGGCTGATCTCCAAAATATATAAAGAACTCAAAAAGCTATACATCAAAATATTGAACACTCCAATTGAAAAAAAATGGGCGACTTGGAATTCTCAACAGAAGAATCTCAAATGGCTAAAAGACATTTAAGGAATTGCTCAACATCCTTAATTATCAGGGAAATTAAAATCAAAACAACTCTGAGATACCATCTTACACCTGTCAGAATGGCTAAGATCAAAAACACTGAAGACAGCTTATGTTGGAAAGGATGTGGAGCAAGGGCAACACTCCTCCACTGTTGGTGGGAGTGCAAACAAACAGTGGGGAGTGTAAACTTGTATAGCCACTGTGGAAATCAGTGTTGAGGTTTCTCAAAAAATTGGGAATCAATCTTCCTCAAGACCCAGCTATACCACTCTTGGGCATATACCCAAGGAATGCTCAATCATACCATAGGGACACATGCTCAACTATGTTCATAGCAGCATTATTCATAACATCCAGAACCTAGAAACAACTTAGATGCCCCTCAGCTAAAGAATGGATAAAGAAAATGTGGCACATACACAATGGAGTACTACTCAGCAGTAAAAAACAATGATATCATGAAATTTACAGTCAAATGGATGGAACTAGAAAATATCATCCTGAGTGAGGTAACCCAAACTCAGAAGGACAAACATGGTATGTATTCACTCATAAGCGGATGCTAGGCAAAGAATAACCAGACTGCAACACACAGCTACAGAGAAACAAGCTAACAAGGAGGACCCTAAGAGGGACACATAGATAGTCCAGCAAAGGAGAAATAGATGACATCTACATGCACAAACTGGGAGTATGTGTGGGGGAATGGAGGGCAAAGAATGGGGGATAAGAACATAATGAAATGGGAGAGCCGAGCTGGAACAGGGACAGCAGAGGAGTGCAGGGAAAGAGATACCATGATAAATGAAGATATCATGGGAATAAAAAGAGGTATGGTACTGGGGAAGTTCTCCGGAATCCACAAGGATGACCCCACCTTGGACTACTGGCAATGGTCGAGAGGGTGACTGGACTGGTCTGCTCTGGTGACCGGTCTTGTGAATACCCTAACTGTCATCATAGAGCCTTCATCCAGTGACTGATGAAAGCAGATGCAGAAATCCATGGCCTGGAGCCAGGCTGAGATCCGGGAATCCAATAAATGAGATGGAGGAGGGATTTGTGTGCAGGAGACATGAAGATCATGATGGGAAAATGTGCAGAGATGACCAGCCACACTAGTGGAAACCCATGAACTGTAGGCTAATAGCTGTGGAGCCCCCATAGGATTAGACTAGGCCCTCCGGATACAAGAGATAGTTGTTTAGCTTGAACTGTTTGGGAAGCCCCCAGGCTAGGGGATCAGGATCCACCCCTGGTGCATGGGCAGACTTTTTGGAGCCCAATGCCTAGGGTGTGACACCTTGCACAGCCTTGGTGCAGGTCGGGGGGGGGGTGCTTGGACCTGCCTCAGCTGAGTGTGCCAGGCTCTGCTGACTCCCCATGGGAGACCTTGATTTGGAAAATGTGGGGATGGGGGTGTGTTGGGGCGAAGCTGGGTGGTAGGAAGAGGGAGGAGGGGAGAATCTGTGGTTGTTATGTAAAGTGAATAGAAAATTTCTTATTAAAAAAAAGGAAAGAAAGAAGATTCTATAGGAGATATACGCAGGGAAGAAGGAATGCTGCCACTGGTATTCTATTACGTCCCTATGGATGAGACTATAGACATCTGGAGAAGCAAAAGCTTGTACCCTATTTTTAATTGGATTATCTGTTTTCTTGATGTTGGCTTCTTTTATTTTTGTATTATTAATATTAGTCCTCTATTAGATGTGTAGATGGTAAAAATCCTTTTCCATTCTGTAGCCTATCTCTAACTGAATGATCTTCTCCTTTGCTACACAGATTTTCAGTTTCATGATGTCCTATTTACTAATTGTTCTTAGTGCCTGTGTTATCGGTGCTCTTTTCAGAAAGACTTTTCCTGTGCTGATGAGTTCAGAACTATTCCCTGCTTTCTTTTCTATCGGATTCAGTGTTTATGGTCATATGTTGAGACCTTTCACCCATGGGGAGCTGAGGTTTTTGCAGGGTGACAAGTATGGACTTGTATTCTTCTATAATTAGGCATCTAATTTGACCAGAACGGTTTGTTGAAGATGTTCTCTTTTCCCAGTAAAAAGTACCAAATTTTATTGTTTTCTTTTCTTTATTTATTCATCTGTTGATAAGCATCTGGACTGTTTCAGTATCTTTAAATTTTTGAAAATTTCTTTAAAATATTAAATTTCAAAATTAGAATTTTGAAAACATTGATGAACAAATGTCTCTGTGCTATGCTGACTTATATGCCTTCAAACAGTATATGTGGACCATAAGCAGTTGTGCTCATTACTCAGTGATAACTGCTTTCATTTCATGTACTAAATGTGTACATGATACTCAACCCCAATATATACACTCATGAATGTTTTGGGTTATTTTGTGGATAATATCCATTCTCCCTGGGATGATGGTGTCTCAGTGTTATTGTAATTTTTGTTTCCTACATCTCTGAGGATATTGACTTTGTTTTTGTTCTCATACAATTTAGTGTAATTTAAACCTTGACATTTAATACTATCTGAAAATAATGTAATACTAATTCGTAAGATGCCTAACAATTATAGAACTAAATAAATGGCTCTGTGGTTAATTGATATCTTTGAGGATTATATTAACACTCTGCTCAATGAATACAGGTTTGATTCCCAGTACACACAAGGTGGCGTAATCCACCTGTAACCTAGTTGCATTAGATCAAATGGCATCTTTTGGCCTCTGAGGCACATGATATGCAAGTGCTGCAAAGACATACATGTATCCAAACACACATTAACATATTATAACGTTGAAAGTTAAAAAAAATATTTTACCAAATATCCATCACCAATTCTCTTTTCTTTGGCTTCCTTTATTTTGACTCTTTGGAGTGTAGTCCATCATCTAAAGCACTTTTAACAAGAGCTTTAGCATAGAGCTGGTCATTTTACTTGTCAGAGCTTCATAAGCTGCTTTTAGGACAGTCATTCAATCTTTTATTTTACTTTTCTAGTGGTACAGGGGCGAACCCAGGATCCAAGGAATGTTCTAACAATCAATTACATCACCAGTCAACATTAGTGACTATTGCTCAAATATTTTGTTCATAATTATACCATTCAGAAGCCCATTCTGGCTAGATAACAATCTACACATCATTGCCATGACAACCAATGTATTACTGCAGAGTTCCAATGATCTTCATCTTAGAATAAGAGGAATTGCTAACTCATCATTTGACTTCCTGAGAATAGTGACATTTAATGTATAGACTCAATTCTACCTCTAGGTTTACTCCTAGTGTTTGGAGTTGTTTCAGATGGATACTTACCTATACAATCACTATCTCCAAAGTGGTTAGAGCTGGCCCATTATTATCATTCACTATTCCATCACTATTCCATGTAATCTCAGGTGAATTTAAAATTTTCATCCTGTTTCAGAATTTAAGGTTCTGAAGTCTATGCTCACATGCATGGATATCTACTTAATGTCACTACAGTTATTAAAAGAAGGGTTAATTTTCAAAATAAGTTATATTTTGTGTTATTGTTTGATCATATTAATATTTTTTATTTTGACACTAAAATATAATTACATAAATTTGCCCTTTTTGGCCTCTATCCAGTACCTTCAATGTTCTCCTTCCCTTTTTCTCTCTCAAAAGTTAATGTTTAATTATTTTATGTTAGTTTCCAGTCCAAATATATTGTAACAAAATAAGATATTTAGTTAAACATTTAGTCATGAGAAAAAAGATACAAGTCACTCTTCTTATAAAAGACACTGGATTTTTGTTGCTAACTGTTGAGTGTTTCAAACAGCATGTAATATGATCAAATATACCATGCCTATTTATTTACTTTTATGTGTATAAGTGCTTTAAGTATATGAATGTATGTGTACCTCAAACAATCCAGGTGTCCACAGAGGTCAGATCTTCTAAAACTGAGTTGCAAGCTTTTATGGATTATTATGTGGGGTCTGATATTCGAACATAGGCCCTCTGCAGGAAAATTTAGTGCTCTTCAATGCAGAGACATCTTTCAAGCACCCCTGTAAGAGAACTGTTTAAAAATCTGTGGATACTACCTAAACATAATAAAAGCAATTTACAGCAAGCCAACAGCCATCATCAAATTAAATTGAAAGAAAATCAAAGCAATTTGACTAAAATCAGGCACAAGACAAATGCTATCAACTCCCACCATATCTATTCCATATAGTACTTGAAGTTCTAGCTGGAGCAATAAGATAACAAAAGGAGATCAGGTGGATAAACATTGGAAAGGAAAAACTCAAAGTATCATTATTTGCAGATGATATGGTAGTATACATAAGTGACTCCAAGAATTCTACCAGGGAACCTCTAAAGCTGATAAATGCCTTTAATGAAGTGGATAGATATAAGATTAATTCAAAATAATCAGTAGCCCTTCTAGATACAAATGATAAACAGACTGAGAAAGATATCAGAAGATAGAAAGGTCTCCCATGCTCATGGATTAGTGGGATTAACATAGTAAAAATGACCATTTTACCAAAAGTGATTTACAGATTCATTGAAATCCCAATACAGTTATTTCCAGACCTTGAAAGAACAATACTCAGCTTCATATGGGGGAGGGGGGAACAGGGTTACAAAAACAATCTTGTACAATAAAGGAATTTTTGGAGGTATCATCATCTCTGACTTCAAAAAGGTCTACTACAGAGCTATAGTAATAAAAATCACATGATACTGGCGTTAAAAACAAACAGGTGTATCAATGGAATCAAATCAAAGAACCAGGCATAAATCCACACACCTGATTATTGACAAAGAAGCCAAAATTGTGGTAGTGTGGGAACAGACAGCTGTAATTGGGGCATTTGGAGGTCAGTGTGCAACCTAATGCAAGGGAAACTTCCTGGAATCTATGAGGGTTGACCCTAGTGAGGATTCCTAGTAATGGAGGATATAGAGTCTGAACTGGCCATCTCTTGTTGCCAGGCAAGGCTTTCAGTGGTGGGACTCTGTTGCATTCGATTGAATTGTTGCCTGAGGGGTCCTATAGAGATTTTCTAAACACCCCATGCTGATGCTAGGACAGAAGGTCACTCTGAAAATCGACAGTGGGGCCCCATTGCTGAGGACAACATTCACATAGCCCTATAAAAGTAGAGAGGTAGAACTCTTGCCTGCATGGAGCCTTCACCCTTACAGTCTAGTTTCTATGGAGGGGTGAGGTACTCTGCAGGCTACAGAAAGAGAAACCTGGACACCAACCCACTCACAAACCTTCACCCTGCAATCTGTTCTGCCCACAAGACGTGCTGGGGCAATGGTGGCCCAGAGCTTGTGGGAGTAGCCAATGTCTAGTTTAACTTGAGACCTAGGCCACAAGAGGGAGCCATTGCCCCACACTGCCTGACGGCCAGGCGCTGGAAAGTGGATTCCTCAGAGGAGTAGAACTAAATAAGACTGGAGGAAAAATAAAATGATTCCGAGTGATATTCTGCTGTACTCATAAATCAATGCCTTGTCCAGTCTTCATCATAGAGACTTCTTGTGGAAAAGACTCACAGCCAGACATTATGTGGAAAGTCTAAATTGGAGGTTTCAATCAGGTCCCACCCCTCAGAGATGGGGGAATCCCAAGAAAGAGGGGTGTGAAAGATTGTAGGAGTAAGAAAGGATGAAGGACTGTAAGAGAACATGCCACACCAAATCAACTAAACAGGGCTCACACAGGCTCACAGAGACTGAAATGGAAACATGGGGCTTGCATGGGTCTGCACCAGGTCCTCTGCATGTATTATGACTGTAAGTTTGTTGTTTGTGTGAGATTCTTAACAGTGGGAGTAGGTATTTCCTTGACTCCTTTGTCTGCTCTTGGGATTCTTTTTCTTCTAGTGGGTTGTCTTATCCAGCCTCAACAGGAGAGCTTTTACCTTGTCTTAACGTATCTTCTCGTGTTTGGCTCTTGTCTCTTGGAGGCCTGATCTGTTCTGGAGAGGAATCAAGGAGCAGGTGGATCTGGGGGAGAGCAAAGGTGAGAGGGTGCTGGAAAAGGTGGAGGGAAAGGAAACTGTGGTGGGATATATTGTATGAGAGAAGAATCTATTTTGAATAAAAAATGAGTAAATAAAACATACTTTTCAATATCAAATTTAATTTATTTTTCATCTCAATTCTCTGAAGGACAAACACTAATACAGCAGGTCAGATCAGAAATCAAAATCTTTCCTTTCATTCCTTCCTAGGAACATAACTCAAAATGGAAATAGACATTGTCTAGGAGAAAAGGGTAGGCATCAGGATTTCAAGGAAATAAAATTAGGAAATAAGTACAAGTTGCTATTCTAATACAAAAGAAAATGATTATAAAAAATTAATCCAAAGAGTTAAATAAGATATTATTCTTGTGGAAAGCACAATACATAAAGAGGAAATTATAATTCTGAAAATGTATACACTGAAATGAGGTGATACCAATCACATAAACAATTCCTGCTAGATAGATATAAAGTTACAAATTAATTCCAGCACAGTTATAGTGAGCTACTGCAGTATCCTTCTTTCACCAAGAGAATGGTCATCCAGACCAAAAAAAAAAAATCACAGAAACATTGGCATTACAAGACAACATAGGCCAAATAAATGAATTAACACATATTTGCAAAATATGCATTCCAAAATTAAAGAACACACATCCTTCTTAGAAGCCCATGGAATTTACTTTCAAGTAATTCCCATATTGCTATATAAAGCAAGTCTCAGGAAATATAGAAAAATTGAGACAATGTCTACTATTCTATCTGACCACAGTTGAATGAAGCTAGAAACAAACGCAAAAGAAGCTACAGAATGTTCATAAATTTTTGGAGACTAAGAACACTTTATTGAGTGATGAATTGGTCCTTTAAGAGATCAATAAGGAAACAAATTCCTAGAACCGAACAAAAATAAGAAGGGAGAATATCAAAGCCTATGAGATTCAGTGAAGTCAGTCCTAAGCAAGAAGTTTTTAGCTTTAAGGGACTACATTATAAAAATCAAAGAAACCTCAAATAGATCATCTGAAAATGCCCCTTAAGGTCTTGGGAAGCCAAGGGCAATCATCTGAAAGTAGGAGACAGGAAAGAATGAGTAGGATTGGTGCAGGCATCAATTAAATAGAAATAAAGAAAAAAATGTAAAGAATCGGGAGAGCAAAGAATTGTTTCTTTGAAAAGATGAACAAGATCAGCAAGCCCTTAGCCAAACGAACATAAGGAAAATGAGAGAAGACCTAAATTAATAAGACTAGAAAAGAAGGAAGACATTCCAAAAGATAGTAACAAAACTCAGAGCATCATAAGGACATACTTTTAAAAACAAAAGAAAAAACTGTGTTCCACCAAATCAGAAAATGTAAAAGAAAATGATGAATTTCTAGATGTTGCCTGCAAAATGTAGGACTCTCAGCTATTCCTTCAGCACCTTATCTACCCATATGCTACCATACTCCCCTCAATGATGATAATGGACTGAACCTCTGAAACTGTAAATTACTTTTTGCATTTGTACTGGAAGAATTTACATACGAAAATATTCCTTTGGCCTGGTGTTCCATTCATCCTTTATAAACAGAGGACCAAGTACAACCTAGACATGAAAAATGCAAGAAACTGCAACCACATTCTTTCTGGGTGGAGACAGAGTTTCTTATGTGCAGTTCTGGAGGTAGCAAGATTTTGAGGCTAATTCATCCCCAAGTTGCAAAAAGAGGAGAGAATTGCACACAGCCCAAATTAGCTTCCCATAGAGAGAAAAAAAAGTCTCCATTCTGTGTCTCCAGTGACAAGGTCTAGGGGCACAGGAGGGCACTCTGCTTCATGAAGTACAAAGGTTTGCTCTTCATATGGATTACAGAGATTCTCCTGGGCTTGTTTTCATGCAGATCTCTTCATTTTTGTTTCTTCCCCTTTGTTTAATTTTAGTGTGAATAGTACTAATTCAGTTTGGCCAGTATAGGTATCTGGTCACTCTCAATGTCGCCACTGCCCTCATCCTGATCTCATATCTGATTTCACAGAACAGGCTTAAACACAAACCTGGTTAACTCAGTGCTACTAGAGCCTCCCAGTTCTTCTGTTTCTTAATCATTTTATATATCTGACGTATCACCCCCAAACCTGCTCCTTGACTGTGAGCTTGTGTGCGCAGAGTTGAACGTTCTTCATTCTGGGAACAGCCCTGCAGTGGTGTCCATACCTATACTGAAGCATCTCTTGAACAGTCTTCATCCTGCCCCCACTCCTGCACCCCAGGGAAAAAGTAATTGTCACTGAGAATTTCCCCATCGTCTGCTAGGAGTTTGAGATCAGAAGCTCTGCACAGAGTAGTAACAGCATGCAAATATGTTTACAGAAAATTCCTGAACGATGGAAAGACAGCCGGATGTGGTATAAAGCACAAAGAATGAAAGACTTGTAAATAGCAGACATGCATCTTCAGTCAGGTCAAAAGTGACCTAGTTTTCAAACCTGCTATCCCTACTGTGTAGTGTGAGCAGCTGCAGCAGGCAGCACCAGTCACCCACTGTGAAATGTTAGCATCTGTGACAGGCAGCACCATCTATTTCTGGGAAATGTTGGCAGCACATGCAATTATTATCATTATTATTATTATTATTATCATTATTATTACATTATTGTGGTATTATATTATTATTGTTGCCCACTAAAGATATCACCTGTCTGCCCCCAGTTCCTTTCTTTCCATGTGGCTTTACTCTACTGAAAATATCTGGGACATTCACTCTCTGCTTCATTGTTCTGCATTTCTAGTTGAAAAAATCAGGTCTGAGGTCATCTCAGCCTCAGGTGCAATGATGTTACTCACATTCCCATACATTAAGGCTCCTGGGAGGAATCCATGCTGTACGTATTTGGTCCCAGGCCACTATCAACAAGCTATTTGTCTGAACACCATTAAAAGTGTTTTCAGTGGTGTGTCTCAAAAGATCTATAGTTAGATGTGAAGCTAAGATTCTTATAGGACCCATGACAGTCAGAACTCATGTATAATCTGGACATTCCATTCCAAAGTCCAAATCAGGGAAAAGCAGCCTCATTTGTAGATCACCCACCATGCACGGAGAATGCACAGTAGGACCCATGCTCCACTAGTCACAGATACAGGATACTCAATCAGGACCTGTGATCTGCACTGAGTGGAGAACCAATAATCAGGCAAAATCCAGACATTCCCTGACTCATGCTGACTCATGGTCCATTAATATCCAATTCATCATTTACCATGAGAAACTATTATTTGAGTTACAAAACATGACCTTCTTCCCTGACCCTTATTTCCTACAGATCAGTACCCTCCAATGGTCCATTCACCTACATCATTGATTTCATCCTTTGTTTATGCTCATCTTAGAAGCCAGTAGTGGCTGGAAAGCAGCCCTGTGTTTAATATTTAGAACACAATAGTAGCTGGAAATACCTCTTGTTTTTAATGTGTGAACTCTTATATTTCCTGGCAAGATTTTTTTGTCTAATTATAATTTGTGTGTAAATCTTGTGCATGTATTCACATCTCCTGTGAGTTCATGTGCACAGTGGCTCAGTTCACAGCTGATACATGATATTTCTCTGAAGATGCCCATTATCATTGTGATAGTATCTCTAAGAAATGGTATTGGTAAAAATGAATAGCTGAGTCACGTGTGGTAGCTTGCACCTTTAGTTCCGACACTCAGGAGGCAGATGCAGGTGGATCTCTGTGATTTCAAGACCATCCTCATCTATATAAGAAGTTCCTGGCCAACCAGGGCGGAGCAGTGAGAAGCTGTCTCAAAGAGGGGGTGGGGAGCTAGAGAGATGTTCAGAGATTAAGAGCATTTGTTATACTTGAAGAAAACCAGTTTGACTTCCACCACCCACATAGTGACTCACACCCATCCATAACTCCAATTCCAGGGCATCTGACCCCCCCTTCTATCTTCTGTGGACACCAGGCACTGACATGGTACATATCCATGTATGTAAGCAAAACACTCATACACTTAAAATAAAATAAAACTAAAAATAATGCCAGAGAGCTGTATGTATAAGAATTAAATTACATGTTTATTAACTCTAAGGCCATCAAAGGCCTTCACTGAAGAGCTGACAACCTTTTACTTTTCACTAGAAGCCAGAAATTTATTATCATTTACTTAATGTAGCTGTCAATAACATTGTTTACTGAATCATAACTGATGAATTTGCTTTTTCTCAGAATCTTTTACTTTATTTATTTATTTTATATATATAATTTTTATTAAAAGATTTTCTTTCCTTTTACATAACAACCCCTGTTCCCCCTTCCTCCTCTTCTCCTGCTTCCCCCATCTACCCCTATCCTACCTGCATCCCCTCCTCATAGAGAGTAAGGCTGTTATACCATGTTGGGGCTAGGCCTAGCCCCTCCCTGCCACATCTAGGCTGAGTAAGGCATTGTACTATAGGGAATGGGATCTAAAAAGCCAGTTTGTGTACCCAGGTAAGTCCTGGTCCCATTGCCACATCAAGCCACATCAAGCCACATCAAGCCACATCAAGCCACACAACTTTCACCCACATTCACAAGGCCTAGTTCAGTCCCATGCAGGCTCCCCGGCTGTCAGTCCAGAGTCCATGAGCTCCTATTAGCTTGGGTCAGCTATTTCTGTGGTTTTTCCCATCATGATTCTGACCCCCCTTGCTCTTATAATCCTTCTTGCCTCTCTTCAACTGAACTCCAAGATCTTGGCCAAGTGCTTGGCTATGGGTCTCTGCATCTGCTTCCATCAGTAACTGGATGTAGGTTCTATAATGACAATTAGGGTAAACACCAATCTCAATGCAGGGGAAGGCTAGTTCAAGCACCCTCTCCACCACTGCTGAGTCTTAGTTGGGGACAATCTTGTGAATTCCTGGGGTTTTCCCTAGCTGCAGATTTCTCCCCATCCCCTTAATAGTACACTCTGTCAAGATATCTCTTGACAAATATGATATGTATTCACTCATAAGTGAATGTTAGAAGCAAAACAAAAGGTAACAGGGCTTCCATCCACAACCCTAGAGAAGCTAGGTAAAGAGGAAGACTCCAAGCAGGACACACATGGATTGCCCCAGGAAGGGGAAAGGGTAAAGATCTCCTGGGCAAACTGAGAGGGGGGAATAGAGTGGAGGGGAGGGGATGAGGCGAGACAGGAGGGAGAGCAATGAAAGAGCTGACAATCTTAACCTGCTAAAGAAAAACACTGGGGCCTAGAGAGAAGGCTCGGGAGTTGAGATCCTTGCTCTCGCTAAAGAACTGGATTCACTTCCCAGCACCCACATGGTAGCTTACAACCATCTATAAATTCAATCCCAGGAGAATTTATACCCATTTCTGAAATTCATGGGCTTCGGGTATGCATTTAATTCACATAAAATATTCAGACAACACATTCATAAAGAATAAATATGAAAAAATAATTTAATATAGGCATAGGGGAAGACTTTGTCAACAGGACTCCAGTTGTTCCAGGAACAAGGCCAACAACTGCCAATTAAGACTTCGTGAACTTAAAGGCTCCTGAACAGCAAACAAACGAACAAAAATCAAAAACCAATTGAGTAAGTAAGGACCCTACAGAATAGAAGAAAATCTTTGCATTCTACACATCTGACAGAGTGCTAATGTCTTGAATACATAAAAAACTCAGCAAACTAAACAAACAAAAAAATCAGACATCAGTTACTAAGTGGGCTAATGAACTAACAGTTCTCAAAATGAAATGCAAATGGTCAATATACGTAGAGAATGTGTTCCAGTTCATTAACCTGTGGAAAACTGCAAAACATTTAGTTTCCATCCTATCCCAGTCAGAATGGCAATTAAGAAAAACTAGTAACAAATGCTAGAATCTGTGAGTGTGTGTCTCACCAGACCTGAGGATGCCTTGGGTGGACAGATGAGGTAATGATCTCCGGATGGTGGGTTGATGAGATTCATTGACAAAGGTACTGTGTTAAGGGTTGTTATGGAGGAAGAGGTGAGAACTAGGATGTCTCCAGGGTGTGGATTAGGGGAGGTGCTTTAGGTCAGATTCACCCAGGAATGTGTGAGGATGAAGTTTCAGTGGCCTTGGTCTGCAAGTGAGTTCATATCTGACGCTCCTGGGTGGGTTTCAGTGAGTGAGATGGGGGAGAATGGAACAGGACAGGACAGAGCTGGCTCTTTAAGGAAGCTTTATTCCCACACCCCTCCCCACCCTGTGCTGAATCAAGAGCACTTGCGGTGCACTATATGGGGACCTTCTTCCTCATACTGCTCACGCTGGATCCAGCGGGATTGGAAGGCACGCAGGGAGGCCAGAATGGATCCCCCAATCCACACCGAGTGGTTCCTGTTGGGCTGGGCCGCCACAACCACATGGGCACCCGGATTAAGACATTGCAGCAGCTCAGCCTTGAAGCGGCCTTCAAAGCCAGTGAAGAGAGAGGAGCCTCCGCACAGAAGCACATTTTGTTCCATGTCGGTCCGCAGTTCCTGGGGCACCATGCAGAGGCTCTGTTCCACCATGCCCGGGAGGCCCAAAGACGAAGGTCCCGAGGTCTCTGGGGGATGGAATAGTAGTTCAGGACACTGGAAGAGCTCCTTCCCCACTGTGATAGTCTGTCCATCTGGCAGCTTCAGGCACCGCCGGAATTTGTCATCAGGGCGCCTTTGCTCTTTCTGGAAATCTGAGGCCACATAGCAGTAATGGTGCTTGATGCTCTCCATGGTGTCCATGTCTTCCTTCTTCAGCGGCAAGCTAGATCTCAAGATTTTCTCTGCCAAGAAGGTAGTCAAGTAGTGACCAGCCAGGTCTAGGCGCTGTATACCATTGGGCAGGTTGTAGCCTTGGAAGACTGGCACTGTGTAGCTGACCCCATGGCCAGTGTCTACCACAAGCCCATTAACTCGTCCGTTGGCATAGACTGACAGCACGGATTGGGATGCCACATATATGGCAGGGGAATGAAGAGACTCGAAGGCTATTTCCACCAGCTTCTCACGGTTGCTGGCAGGGCTGAAGGGCGGATCTGTGAACATCAGAGGATGGTCCTGGGTGGCCACTCGGAGGTCATTCTCAAGGATGTGGCACCAGATGAGTTCAGCTGCTTCCCAGTCCACCACAATACCATTACGAACTGGTTGCAACAGGTTTAACTCTGGGCAAGCATGGGCTGCTTCACCAATAAACGTCTCCACCTTTGGCTGCCCTATGGTGGTTTGTTTCTTGGGCTGGCAGCCCACAACGTTGGCCACAACGTAAGTGGGCCGAGTCTGTCCTGCGAAACCCATCTTGCACATGCCAGTGCCCATGTCAATGACTACAGCACACATCTTTGTTGACAGCTTGTTACCAACCACACCACAGGGTTCTTGTAGCAGATTCTTGTTTGTCAGCGTTGAGCGAGGGTTCAGATCAAGTGACTTGTGGAGGTCCCAGCACTTGGGACCATTTACATCCATCTTTATAAGTGAATTTGGTGAGGTTGATTGACAAAAGTTGGCAGCTTTTCTCAGGGGTGTGGGAAGAAGAGGCTCAGTCAGGACCAGGATGAGCAGAATGGGAGAGAGATGCATCATGATATCTATGAGATCACTCTACCTGCTTTGGCTTCACAATGCAAGGGCAGGGTGCTGTCAGAAGAGGTGCACACTGCCTTCAGGGTTCACAGGAGATTAAGACCACAAATCCAAATATGGAGAGGTAGGTCTGGCCTCTGCCCAACTCTTTGATTCCACATTCTCTCCCCCACAATTGATATCTACTATACATCATAGATAGCCATGTGCCCGCTGATAAAAGGAATCAGAAGGCAACAAGCCAACTTCCGTTTCTGATTTGTTCCTTTTCATATGTATGTGTGGACATAGTGTACATTCATGTGTGTACACCGGTTCATTTGTGTATGGGTGTGTTTTTTGGAGGGTGGTCCATGTGTACATATCTCCCTGTGTGGGTGGAAGCCCAATGTTTGTATTCTTATTGTTCATTCTTTGACATAGGCTCTGTCTTAGTTACTTTTTATTGCCATGACAATGCACCCTGACGAAGACATCTATAAGAAAAAGCATTTAATTTGAGGTCTTGAGGTTCCACAGGGTTAAAGTCCATGACCATCATGTTAGGGACCATGGCAGCAGGGAAGGAAGCATGGCACTGTAGCTGAGACCTTACATCTGGTCCATAGGCACAAGGCAGAGAGAGATAACTGGGAATGGTATGGACTTTTGAAACCTCAAATCCCACCCTCACTGACACACCTCCAACAGGGCCACATCTCTTAATCCTTCCAAGACAGCTCCCACTGCTGGGAACCAAACATTCATTATATGTGTAAGTACTACAGCCTGTGATGGAGAGGTATCCTGGCAGTCAGGAACCAAGGAATACCATAAAGTTGCAGTAAATGTAGCAGATTACAGCCCTGTTCCAGGGAAAGGTTTTCCCAATGCAAGTGTAGCAACTCTGCTCCAGCAGGGGAGGACTTCCAGAGCAAAGCTTTGCTCTGGTCAGGTGAATTATTACAGCTCTGCTCTACTCCAGAGAAAATGTCACACCACGCAACAAACCTCACTCAAGAGATTTATTGGGGAAAAAAGAATCCAGGAGGGTGGCTGCCTCTAGGGTGAGAAGCAGCAGCAAAGTGAACACAGCACAGAGCTTATAGAGGGTTTCTTGGGGGAATGGATCTTTCCAGGGTGGCATGAGATTTGTGGATTTTAGTGGCATGATTCTGGAACAAGCTGATGGATTGGTGGGATTTGAAGTCCTGGTCCTGGGGTCAAGTCAGGGTCAAGATGTTTTTCCTTGGCTGAGGTCTCAGTCTAGCCCAGTTCAGGGTGTTTTTTTTTTTTCTTGACCCTTTTCACACTACTGTACGAGCCTAGGGGAGGCAGCATTTTCATTCAAACCACCACAGGGTCTCTAAATCAGACCACAGCTTGCTGAGGCAGATAATCTTGCAATTCAGTTTTCTCTGGGATCTTCTATCTCTGATTTCCCAGGCTAAATTACAGGCAGACTGCTGTGCCTACATGGATTGTTGGATTCTTATTCCAGATCTTCTTGAGCTTCTCAACCATGGAGCCATCTCTTCCGCCCTGGCTTTCTGATTTTTCAAAGGAATGAGTAGCCAGCATGGAAGGAAGGGAGAGGGAGATGGGAATGAGTACGTTCAACTGTCTTAAATTCCTTGTCTTTTTTGTTACTACACTTGGCTCAATCATTCTCATGACTTCCTTTAAAAAAAAATACGTGTATGAGTGTTTCATCTGTATGTATATTTGTGCAACACATGCATGCCTGGTGCACCTAGAGGCCAGAAGAGGGCATTGGACCCATGGAACTGGAGTTACAGGATGATATGAGCCACTATGTGGTGATTGGAATTGAACCCAAGTCCTTTAGAAGAACAATAAGTTCTCTTAACTACCAAGATATCTCTCCCAATTCCCAAACTCCACCCCATTCCCTTCTGGCAGAACAGGAATTTGCCTCTTCAAATTTCAGCTCAATGTCTGCTTCCTGGAAGCTTTCCCCCATTTCCACTCTGTACTCTCATAATATGGGGATTATAGAGGGGAGGGTGGTCTGCTTTCTCTTTGTGTACTCTGCTTTCTCCTGATTACAGTGAGCCTCGTGGAATACATAGGCTGCTGCTTCCATTGTAAATACTAGTGGCAGGCAGAGTGCATTTGGGAACAAAGAGTTAAATAATTGTTAGCAGGACTAGTGAAATAGCTGGGTTATAAAGCACTTGCCTAGTATGTATGGGGCTCTGGGTTTTACCCCCAGCACTTTAGAACAAGCTTTTAGTAACATTAAAAACCCATGTAGCAGACAACAGCTATGTTAGGCTAGTCCTAGGCTTCATAGAGCTGATCTCAGGTGTCATCTGTTAAAGCCAAGTAAATAAAATATACTTACTTTCTCTCTTTGTAGATGTGATGCAGGGATTGATAACATCACCACAGAGGGTTTCACTGGACTTTTTTTTAAGATTTATTTTTATTTCATGGGTATAGTTGTTTTGTCTTCATGTAAGTCTGTGGTCCATACGTATGCAGTGTTCACAGAAGCCAGAAGAGAGCAACAGATCCCTTGGACTGGAGTTAAGGTGATTATGAGTTACCATAGGGATGCTGGGAATAGAACCTGCCTCCTTTGAAAGAACAGCCAATATTTTAACCACTGAGCCATCTCTTTTGCTCCCAGGCATTTCTCTTCTGAGACAGGGTCTAAATAAGTAGCCTTAAATGGCCTGAGATTTGCTATGTAGACATGGCTGGTCTGGTAGCCAGGAGATCCACCTGCCTCTGTCTCCAGAGTGCTGGGTTAAGGACATGCACCACCACTCCTGGCACATTGGATATTCTTAAATGTACAAAAAAGTGTGGGGAAATGTAAACAAAATATACTGTCCTCTCTCTCTCTCTCTCTCTCTCTCTCTCTCTCTCTCTCTCTCTCTCTCTCTCTCGTCAGAGGATTAAATAAGAAAGAATTCCATTTCAAAAAAATAAAATTTTTTTGAGTGAGGTAACCAGACTCAGGAAGACAAACATGGTATGTACTCACTCATAGGAGGATACTAGAAGTAAAACAAAACAAAGGATGACTAGACTCCTACTCACAACTCCAGGGAGGCTACCTAGAAAACAGGACCCTAAGAAAGACATAGGGATCGCCCAATGACAGAGAAATGGATGAGATCTACATGAGGAAACTGGACGTGGGGGTGGGTGGGTAATGAAGGGCAAGGGTCGAGGGAAAGAGAGTTTAGGGGAGCGGGAGACCCCAGCTGGGTCAAGAACAGAGGAGGAGAACAAGGAAAAAGAGACCATGATAAATGAAGACCCCATGGGAATAGGAAGAAGCAAAGTGCTAGAGAGGTCCCCAGAAATCCACAAAGATACCTCCACAATAGACTGCTGGCAATGGTTGAGAGAAAGCCTGAACTGACCTACTCTGGTGATAGGATGGCCAAACACCCTAACTGTAGTGCTAGAAATCTCATCCAATGACTGATGAAAGCTGATGCAGAGATCCATGGCCAGGCCCCAGGTGGAGCTCCAGGAGTCCATTCGTTGAGAAAGAGGAGGGATTGTATGAGCGAGAATTGTTGAGACCATGATTGGAAAAAGCACAGGGACAAATAGCCAAACAAGTGAAAACATATGAACTATGAACTAATAGCTAGGAGCCCCCAACTGGATCAGGCCATCTGGATAAGTGAGACAGTTGATCAGCTTGAACTGTTTGGGAGGCCCCCAGGCAGTGGGATTGGGATCTGTCCTTAGTGCATGAGCTGGCTACTTGGAACCTGGAGCCTATGCAAGGACACTTTGCTTAGCCTGGGAGGAGGGGACTGGACCTGCCTGGACTGAATCTACCAGGTTGAGCTGAATCCCCAGGGGAGTCCAGGTGCTTAGCCTGGGAGGAGGGGACTGGACCTGCCTGGACTGAATCTACCAGGTTGAGCTGAATCCCCAGGGGAGTCCTTGCCCTGGAGGAGATGGGAATGGGGGGTGGGGTGGGGGGAGGGCGGGGGGGGGGGAGGACAGGGGAATCCGTGGCTGATACGTAATAGTAAATCAAATTATAAAAATAAAATAAAATAAAATAAAGTAAAGAAGCCCCTTGGTATAAATTGAAGTTTCTCCAAGGTCAATTATTCTTGAGGTCAACTATGAAAAAAAAAAGTTTCATTTGGTGCTCAAAACTTTATTCTCCTTGTAATTGCATTGTTTTAACCCAGCCATTATCATAAGCATGTGAGGTGAGCTGTGCCCATTCAAACACTAGCCTCTGCTATATGGCAAAAGTCCTAGTGGGACCCCTGCCAGGTCCGTTTGCATGCTGAGCTTGGCACAGCTATGCTCACTTACACAGAAATAAAAATTTTGCCTTGTCATTTCCTTGAGATGCTCAGACCCATTTCTTTCCTTTTTTTCTAAAAATATTTTTTTATTTTAAAAAAATATTCATTTTACATACCAGCCTCACATGCCCCTCCCATTCCTCCTCCAACTCCCCACTCCGTCCTTCCCCACCTTTCCATCTCCTCCTCCAAAAGGGTAAGGCCTCCCATGGGGAGTGAGCAAAGCCTGGTATATTCAGTTGAGGCAGGATCAAATCAAAGCACTCCCCACTACATCAAGGGTGAGCAAGGTGTCCAACCATAGGTAATGGGCTCCAGAAAGCCAACTCATGCACCAGGGATAGATCCTGATCCCACTGTCAGGGGCCCTTCAAACAAAACAAGCTACACAACTGTCTCCTGTATACAGAGGGCCTAGTCTGGTCCCATGTAGGTTCCATGGGTGTCCATCTAAAGTTCCTATGAGCTTGGTTTAGTTGTCTCTGTAGATTTTTCCATCATGATCTTGACTCCCCTTGCTTGAATAATGCCTCTTCCCTCTCTTCGACTGGACTCCTGGAGCTCGGCCTGGTGCCTGGTTGTGGTTGTGTGAAGGTCTAGACTTAACTTTACAAGCTCCATCTTAGGGAAAGGGCCACCATCTCAGACCACCTGCTGTAATCAGTTCCAGGAAGAATCTCAGGAATGTGTCATAGCAACTTGAACAGATACAGGGAAGAAAAGTTTAACAAGGTCCAGATACTCCTACAGACATCCTGTCTGCCCTTGGAGATGCCAGATAATCCTGCTGAGCAATTCAGATAATCCTGTTCAGTGGATTTTGGTTCCCTACCAAAAGTCTAACCTAGTGGTTTCAAATGTGGTTTTGTGCCCAAAGTCTACACCAATAGTTTCAGAAAATTGCCTTGCTCCATATTCCTTCTACCCAATCCCAAATTACCAATTCCTGGCTTGTGGTTTTTCCCTATAAAAACTCTCTACAGCTGGGTTTATGGCCACCACCACATTTCCTTCCATCTGCTGTGTGGTGGCCCAGGTTGAACCTGAATAAAAGGACCCTTATGTGCTTGCATCAGAAACCGGCTCCTTAGTGGTCTCTGGGGGTTTCTCAAAATGGGTACAACAGTTGTGGATCTCTGCATCTGCTTCCATCAGTTATTGGATGAAGGATCTATGATGACAGTTAGGGTATTTACCAATCTGATTACTGGAGTAGGCCAGCTCAGTCACCCTCTCCACTATTGCTTAGTAATCTAATCTGGGGTTGTCCTTGCGGATTCCTGGGAATTTCTCTAGCACCAGGTTTCTCCCTTATCCATAATCTCTCCCTCTATCAAGATATCTCTTTCATTATTCTTCCACTCGGTCCCTCCTCCAGCTCAACCATCCTGTTCCCTCATGTTCTCATCCCCCATCCTCTCCCCTCTATTGCATCATGCATCCCCAGTTTCCTCATGGATATCTCATCTGCTTTGCCTTGCCAAAGGCAGTCTCTTTGTTTCCTAGCTTCTCTGGAGCTGTGGGTTGTAGTACTCAGACCCATTTTTAACATTAAGATCCATTAATTTCTTTAGTTATGCTTTAATATCTTCCTTTGCCTGAGTGTAGTGTTTATGGGGCATGTGTATTGATTGATTAACTTTGGCTATATATTTGGTTAATTCATACCTTGGAAATGTTCAAGTTTTGTTGGTTCACATTCACAATAATCAGGGATGTAATGAATAAGGGCATTCTACATTGTTTCAAACATGATTTTCTGTTGCATTTTGTAAGTTCTGTAAAAAAAAAAAAAAAGACATAACATGAGAAGCCATTTATATCACCATTTAAAATTTCACCAGTCAGCCTTGGTTGTGCACACCTATGATCCTAGCACTAAGGCACCACTGAGACCCTTTACCAAAGCTGAGAGCTCTTGCATTGCGAATCACTCCTAGAACATGTGCAAGTCCCTGGGTTCAATCCCTAGCACCTCAAAACAAAAATGTACTTACAGAAACAAGGGTGAGTTTTGTCTCTCCATTTGTTGTGAAGTCCCTACAGGCAGGTATACACTTACCTCTCTGTTTTGACAAATATATTTTTTCTGAAGTTAAGAGTGCAATGTTGCCTGGAGAGCTGGAGAGATAACTCAATGGTTAAGAGCACTGTTTCTTCTTGCAGAGGACCTGCATTTGATCCCCAGTGCCCATATAATGGCTCATAACCATCTATAACTCTAGTTCCATGGGACCCAAACCGTTTTCTGGCCTCTGGAGGGACTGCACTCACATAATGCATAAACATACATGCAGGCAATGTGTTAGTTATTTGGAGGCGCTCTTACCCTGCAAGGAAATGTCACGAAACACGACAGAATCCACTAACAAGAGTTTTATTAAGATGAGAGAGAGACAGACATGATAGGCCTGTGGGAAAGACACGTGCATAAAAAGAGAAGCCAGGAATATGGCGCCAGCTTATAAAGGCTGGGCTGGGCCTGCGTGCACAGGCTCATGTGGCTACTCCACGCATGCGTGTAGATCACATGGTTGAGCTGTGTGCTTTATGCAACCATGCAAAGCCACCGGGTCCTGGTCACTCGAGACGTTTTGACCCGGAAATGGCTATTTTGACCCGGAAATGGCTAGGCAGAAGTGTCTAGGTCCGACGGACATGCACAACCATGCCCAACTGTGGGGGCGTGTTGTGAATCTATCACAATGTCCTTTTTTTCTCCCATTGATGTGTGAAAAACAATAACTAAACCTAAATCTAAAATGCTGTTACTTTATTCCTTCTCTGACCATGTCCTGTTTCTGCAAATCTAAGGCCTGTTTCAAAAGATGAAGTAAAGGGTTTCATTAAGATGTTTCATGCATATCATACTGGTTCTTACTCATCTGGCTATGACAATGAACTCCTCATTCCCAAGGAAACAGCTGGTTTCATCCCTGGTCCTCTCTTCTTTCTCCTTTCCATTTTCATGTCTCATGAGTTCTATTACCCACTCTCTTCTCCCCTACCTCTAAATCTCTCTCTCTCTTATCTTCCTAGAGCTCCTTCTTACTTTCAACTCTCTCCTCCCTCTCTCCTCCTTCTCCTCCTCCTTCTCTCTCTCTCTCTCTCTCTCTATCTATCTATCTCTCTCATACACACACACACACATACACACACACACACACACACACACCAGTTCTACATATGTGTAAAAAGCAGACAACATTCTCTTTGAACTGGGTTTATTTCACTTGACACTGTGATTTCCAGTTCAGCCCATGTTCCTGCAACAGTAATGATTTTATTCTGATTCATGAGTTCATAAAATTTATTACGTATTTGAATTAATTATTTTCTTTCAAAATTTTATTATTCCACAGCTACTCACCTGACAGGATTGTTGTCTAGAATGTATGAGGAACTTAAAAACAAACAAACAAACAAACAAACAAACAAAATCTAAACATGAAGAAAATAAGCAGCCCCATGAAAAGTGGGCCATGGAACTAAACAGAAAATTTTCAGATGAAGAAACACTTGTGATCACCGTCATGAAGTACCATTTTATCCATTGTATAATGTTGATTTTCACACAGACATGTTGTTTCAACTATCTTATGTACTTTGACCACATCCCCCATACCCAATAAATGGCTTTATGTATCAATGGAGAATCCTATGACAAATAAATGAAAAAAACCCTGTAATATTTGTCTACCTGCATATGATCTATTTTACTCAACACAATGATAATGCTTCTCAATTAATTTCCTTCAGTACTCTCTTTTGAGTCATTTTGGGATTGGTCTGTTTGTGGGGGAATTGGTGTTAAACTATTTGTAGTATGATGCATATAGAACATGCTGTGACAATGTGAAAGCTGTTTCATTTGGGACATTCGCTGTGTGCCAGACAGTGGGGCTCTTTTGAGAAATCTCTTAGGTTCTATGGAACCATTGGTGGTGTAGGAGATCTTTCTTCTCATTTACATCACCCTGGACATATTAATTTAGTCCTAGCCAGGGAGTGATATGGCTAGCTAGTCTTTAACAAGCTAAATGCTGTTTCTTAGACAGAATTGGAGCAAAACCAGTCTATGCCTTTGGAGCTTCTAAAGACACTCACTGCTCTTCCAGAGGATCCAGATTGTTTGTATCCGAGTCACACGGAATGATCAAAGAAATAAGGATGGCATAAGGCCTTGTAGGCAGCAGGGAGGAACAGTCATGCAGAAGCATTATTTCATACTGTCACACAAAAGTTATTTTTAGAATAAAACCAATTCCCCACACCAAACCCAGCTCTAATCTACATGTTTCTTGTAGGAACACCTTACCCTTGCAGTTTCAGTCCTTATTGTGCATTGTTTGTAGTACTCAATAATATAAGACATTCAGGTTTGCCAGGACTGTCTTGTAGCTAAAAGTCATGCAAGAGCTGTAAAGCTCCTTCAGAAAAACAACTCTATAAATTACAGAAAACAATCACTCTCTTCTACTACGATTTCTTCAAGGTCTAAGTACTTCCAAAAAACAACTACTTCATTCTGATGTTTACCCTAGATACAGTCACTCTACTAGATGTCCCACTACATAGGTTTGGTCTCAGCACCGACATGGTGGCTCACAACTGTCTGTAACTCTACTTACAGGGGATTCAATTCTCTGCTCTCTGAGGCACTGTGAGCATGTGGTGCATTCACATATATGCAGCCCAAACACTCATACACATAAAATAAAAATACATTGAAACCTCTCTACTGCCTTAAGAAAAAGATAACGTGTTATATTTTACACTTAAAAGATGAGTCAATTATTAAGACATACTTTTATTAAATGATTTAAAAAATCTCTAAACTGCTTTCTGCTGGGCAAACGTCACATTTTAGGATAAGCTCTTTTGCAGAGACCCTTTTTCATAATTACTAGGCCTTGATTTAATTAAAATATACATAGCCTGTAAATTAAACAATGGGCTAATTTTTGTTAATTGTGATTTAAATTGTTCTCAGAGACTCTATTTCTGGCAGTAATATCTTCTCCATTTCTTTTTAAAGAATTATTTCTTTTACTTTTTGAGATTATACTATAACTAAATCATTTCTACCTTTCCCTTCCTCCCTCCAAATCTTCCGATATACCATCTTCTTGCGCTCTGTAAAATTCATGGCCTCTCTTTTCTATGGTGATATTTTATTTGTACTGAAATGTGATTTTATTTGTATTTTAATAAATAAAGTTGCCCGGGGGTCAGAGCTATTAGAGCCATAGCGAAAGCTGTGTGGTAGTGGTGCACGCCTTTAATCCTAGCACTTGGTAGGCAGAGCTAGGTAGATCTCTGTGTTCAAGGATACAGTCAGCATTGGAGACACACGCCTTTAATTTCAATACCAACCATAGAAGACCTGGAGGTCTGTACAGACAGGCAGTGACGAGGCAGTCATATGGTTGGGTTTACAACCAATGAGAAGACAGAACAGAAAGTCTATATAAAGACAAAAACACAGGAAGTAGGGCTCTTTTGCTGAAGAGGCTAACTGCAGCAGACGGGTAAGTCTCTTAGCTCTGATCTCTTGGCTTTCTTCTTTGCATTGGTTCTGTGTTTCTTATTTAATAAGACAGTTGTTACATCTACACTTTTCATTAAATGTTGTTACATAAGTATATGCATGTGCATGCAAATTAAATGCATTAGTGATTAACTCCAAGTCACCAATAATGCATCCTTGTAAAGGAAAGAAATAAAAGCATTTCCCTTTGGAGTCATTTAACCAAGAAAGACTGCAGGTTTTACTCTCCACTTCATACTTGCCGTGTCTTCTCTACTCTGTCTGTTACATGAGTCTCAATCTGTGCCTGCCTGAAGGCTGTCATATGAATGTGTGTGTGTGTGTGTGTGTGTGTGTGTGTGTGTGTGTGTGTGTATCTGTCTGCATTCTCTGTCTGTGTCTGTCTGTTCCTAAAAGGACACTAGGAGCATGAAGTAGAGACTCACTCTTAAGAGCTCTGAACTCACTCTTAGTTAAATGACTCCAAGGGGAAATGTCTTCATTTTTTTCTCCTTGACTCAATATGCATGCATTATTGATAACACAGTTAATCACTAATGTGTTTGCCTCATGCACATATGCAGAATCTATTAGCTGGTGCTATCATTATTTTTGTTTGTTTTTGCATACTCAGGAAAACAATAAACTTATGACAATGTGAACCAAGTAGCACTATCTTTTGGAAGGTGACCATGTGACTTTAAGGATGGACATTAGTTTTTGGTTTGTATTTCCATGCTCTCACCTCCCTGCAGAGCTGGGATGCTTTTTTACCTGTCATGATCATGGCAGGAGAGCTTGAACCTCAGAACACAGCAGAGAAACATGGTCCTCCTTATAATTATGACAAATATATTTCTTAGCTATAATCTCCAAAGGGACTTGAGAAATTCTGGAGTCTCTTTTCTTCAGCTTGTGTAGATGGGCATCGGTGTACACAGAGAACTGTAAGCAGCAATCAAGAGACAATCTATGAAGAAATGACCAAACAGTGTAGCATACATGGTAGTTCTATTTCCAGTTTCTTGAGAAAGGTGTAGACTGTTTTCCAAAGTGTCTTCTCTACTTTACACTTCCACAAGCACTGTACAACTGTGTCCCTTTCCTCACACTCATGTCAGAATTTGTTATTTATCCTTATGATGGCCATTATGACTGGGATGAGATGGAATCTTAAAGGAAATTTAGTGTGCATATCCCTGATAGCTGTGTATACAGGACTCTTTGTCAACCCAACTTGAGAAGCACCCAAGCTAACTGCATGGCCGAATCAGTAGACATGAGAGTCCAAGCATATCTAATGCCTACTGACTTTAAAGACCTCTAGGCAACTACATTGGAAACTATAAAAGAAAGGTTGAATATCCTGATTCATACCACATACCAAAATTATACCAACATGAAATAAATAAACTGACAATTAAGCAGCATCAACAGTGAAGCAATAATAAAAGCACCCTATTCAAAAAAAGAGGGGTGGAAGAGAAGGAGACTGAGTCCTCACAGAATTATGTCAGAATTTCATAGACTAACTGATATTGAAGCTACTTAAAGGATTTCTTGATGTAAAAATGAAGAAAGGATTCTGGAAACTTAATGAAGCTAATGTTTGCTGATACCAAACCAGATAAAAACACAAAAATGAAATTACAGACTGTCGTCATTTTTATTTTATTATTTTTCCCTTTCACGTGATATGCCTTGCTTAGTTTACTCTTATCCCTGACTCCCTACAGTCCTTGACTATTATTCATTATTTTTTCTCTCTCCCTCTTTTCCTCCCCCCCCTCTGTGTGTGTGTGTGTGTGTGTGTGTGTGTGTGTGTGTGTGTGTCTATGTGTGCTTCCCTACCTCTCTTTTTTCTAGTTCATTTCTATTCATTTTGTTTTTGAACCATCAAGATTAACCAGAGCCATCTGTGAGGATGTAGGTTTGGAGCCTGGTGGGCTCACCAGCAGAAGAGGCACAGGTGGGGCCCTGTGAGCCTCTCCCCTTCCTAGACTGATTGTGTCCAGGGCTGGCCTTGACTGAGCCCAGTGCAGGTGAGTACAGTGGCTATGAGTTACTGATTACAACAGCTGTGTGGAATCTGGAGAATGGCAGGTCATGCCCACTCCCCCTCTTCCCCTTCTTATTTCCTTCCTACCTCCTTTTCCTCAATATTCCCAGAGCCAGAGATGACATGGTGTAACTGACTTGTTTAAGGCTGTGCCACATACATTGTTTTTTTTTTTCTGTGTCTGAGACAGGCAGGAGTCTCTGCATTCACCACTGTGATCTTTTTTAAAAGATGTTTTCTTTTTTTAAAGAAGTTTTTATTATTTTATTTTCCATTATTTCCTAACAAAAATGAAAATAGCTGAAGAGAACAGAGTGACAGTTTTGTCACCAAATGGCCTCTTCAAGCCAGGCTGGTGACAAACTCACCTCTGGGGTTTGATGGCTGCAGAACTCTAGCTGGCATAAGTCCTCACTTCAACCAGTCTTCTCCTCCTCCCCCCAGCACGCTCACTCTTCTTACACTTGAATAAATGCTTCAAAGAAGAGTAATTTAAACACACACACACACACATCCATGCGCGCACACACCACACACATGCACATGCACACATTGGGGTCAGCCATAAAAAAAAAAAAAAAATAGCAGTGTCTATTTTGTCCCAATAAACTACCCAAACCACTGATCTCTTTCTGTGTAGATTCGGTAAGTCAGAGATTCTGCTGCTTTCTGTGTTAACTGGAATTAAGATGGATGGTTTCTTCTCCCTGCCACAGTTAAAGCCTAAAGCAATGTTTCCTCCACCTGTCCTTTCCCAAGAATTCTAAAAGATGTTTTCCATGTTTTATCTAAAAGCACCTTTAAAAGGATTTCTAGAGGACAAAGTTCCTTGAGAGTTAGAAAAATAGCAATGCCATTATCTAATGGTGATGTCAAGACTTTGCAGGATTAATGCAGCCTTAGGCTGGCAATGAGCTGACTGAATGAAGAATAGAAATAAAAAGGAAAAGGGCATGGGTGATTTTAGGTACGGTGGAGGAGAAAGTTTATTACAGATAAAAGGGAGAGTGTAGGTAGAGGCATGGACAGGGACATCTGGAAGAGTTCAGAGTGGACATGACCTGACTGAGTTGGGCCATGCAAGAGAGGGGGAGGGGGAGAAATAGGAAGAGAGGGGAACCAGGTGCAGTAGCCAGGAGGCCAAAGGTACAAAAGAGGTGGGTGACCAAAATGTCTGGATTATATAGGGAAGAACCTCTGGGGGAAGGGCAGCCCAACCCCTGGGCTGGAAAGGTCAGGGGAGAGGTCTGGGTACGCCAGCCATACCTGTATCAGGTAGGAACTGAGGGATGCTGGGAGAACCTGGAGACCAGGTCCACTTTGATATGTTAAATAGGCACCTCAGTCATTTGTCCCAGGTTTGAAACTGACCTCTGATTTCCTGAGATATCTATTTCCTCTTAAAATTCCGAGTTCCTGAAATATCTTCCCCCAAGGCAGTATTGCGAATAATGCATTTCCAGATATTTGAGTGGCAATAGTGGAGGTCTGTGACAGAAGGATAAAGATGACTTTTTAGTGTCACTTCATTTGCATAGTGATGGAAATGATTATCCAGCATGAGTAGATCATGCAGCTGTAAATCACTTTTACCTTTAACTAGTGCTACTTGCATGGAGCATTTTGTTTTGCTTTATCATTTTCTCTGACCAAGCCATCCAGCTCCTCTACTTTGTCTTCAAGCCTGATAGTCTCCTTCCTACTGGATCTCTTTGAGTTATTATTAGATTTGTTGCATTTTTCATTTTTTTGTTCTATTTCAGTTTGGGTTTTTTTTTTCAGTGTTTCTAACATTTATTGAATTCAATTTTTATAATCTACATTGTGCACATTTCGTAATGTCATTTGCTAATGTTTTCTCACCCATCAATCATTTTGCTCCTATTCCCTTTGAGTTCATTCATGTGCTTTGGCCTCCTTGAGCATGTCTCTGGTTTTGAGTTCTGTATAACAGATATTATTTAAATTGCTTTCCTTAGGGGACGCAGCTACAGCTTGTGATTTGAGTCAGTGGAATTTTGTCTTAGTTTTTAAAGGGGCTCTAGTAAGCCCTAGCGCTGCAAACACGGCTCTGGCAGGCCTTGCCCTTCTCCGACGTCCTCTTAATTGCTAAAATACATTAAAACACATTATTAAATCTAGCCACCAAGGTCCATTCCCGTATTTGGCCACTTCCTCCTCCAGACCTTGACTACCAAGGTCTAGCTATCAAGTATTTAACCCCAGCAATCAAAAGCCCCCTTTGACTAACCTAATTAACATGCCCAATCAAAATATAACACTGCATTCTAGTCCATTCTAACATAGACGCCCCCCCCCTTTTTTTCCTCTTAAAAATCACACATGCGATGTCATTTGCTGATGTTTTTCTGCCTGAGTCAGAGACCAGCCACTTTAATTTTCTCCACAGCTTAATAAAGGATCTCTGTGAAAATAGGTGTTAAGATGTGGTTTGTTCCTAATCTGGGGTCAGGGAGGGAGCACCCTGCTGTGGGTGGATCCCTTTGGTTTTAACATTGCGTTTTGGGAATGGAACAAAAACAAATCAAAATTTAGGGTGTTTGTTGTCTTTCATCGTGCGTTTTTAGCACAGAAAGCTGATATTTCAAGATGAGAACTTAGGCAGGATAATTTGTATCTGATGGGGTCAGAGCTCAGGGTCAGAGGCTGGGTTGCAGCGTCCTCCTAGATGCAGTTTTGGTCCAGGCTGGCAGCAAGCATGTGGGGAGGCTGTGCAGAGCGGGTCCAGGGCAGCCTGACAGCTGGAGCTGTGTGGAAGGCAGCCTGAGACCCAGTGGGAGGGACGAGGCTCGGGGAGGGAGGAGGGAGGGGCTCACCCACGCAGAGGGATGATGAAGAAAAGAAAAAAGCTGAGTGTACTGGGAAAACTAATTAAGAAAGGGAAAGCGTCTGACCTGAGCCGGTTTAGAAGAGCCACGTGACCAGATCCGGGTTGTAGTGGGCGGGGCCAGGGATGAGCTCTAAGGAGTTAGGCAAGAGTGACAGGAAAATCCTCCATTCACTGTGGGAACTCGGGGAGGCGCGTAGTCCAGAATCCGGGGCGGAGGACAGTCGCTTCCCTAGGAGGACGTGAAAACTCCCGGTAGCCACAGGTGCCACGTCCGGTGTCCTGGGAAAGTCACCAGTCAGCAGCGCAGCGGCGGGAACCGCAGCCCGGCGGCCCTGGAACCTCCCAGGTCAGAGGAGCTGCGGGGCTGGGACACGGGAGGGGAGGGACCGGGGTGTGCTCGCCGAGGCTGCTCAGAAGGACACAGCTTTCAAAATTCTGTTGTGGAGATCGTTCCGTTGTCGGGAAGTTTGAGGTGCTATACACTGAAGCTTATCGTGTTTTTTTTTTTTTTTTTTTTTTTTTTTTTTTAATTTTATGGTTGCCAGAATATTTTCATAAAATAACCTGGTAGATAAAGCGTTCGCATTATGTGCTGTTAGCAAACACGGTTCTATTTGCTATTATTGTAGCAGTTACAAAGCTTCTGGAATTTAAATTCATCCATGCTTTCTTAACTCGCCTCTTCTACCACGTTCCTATTCAAGAGAGTAGCCTTTGCCCCTGGGACTAGGCATCCAGAGAGCTTTGTAGGTATTGGCCACATGAGGAACCAGTGCAGATTTGATTGAATCAGAAAATACACAGTGACAGGACAAGACAGTGCAGGGGTTCCTCCATCTTGTATTCTTTCTGAGGCCGTTTCCAGGGTTAACTAGAGTCTGATTTCCTTGATGGAGAATCCCATGGAAAAATACCCAACTCCGTTCTAGAAACCAAAGGTCAGGATGTCCTAGTTAACCTATTTTACTTAGCCTTTGTTAAAACTGCTTTTTTTGTGGAGAACCTCCCCCAGCTAACGTTTTATCCTAGATGCCTGTGGGGGGGGGGACCCCCGCCCCCTCGGGCAGGCTAACATCCTCTCTTAGCTTCTGTTAAAAACTGCTTGCTTCTGTTAAAAACTTCCCCTACAACTGCCAAGCAAGACTCCTGGACCGAGGTCTCTGCCCTTAAAAACTCATGTTCTGGATACTTGGAGCCTTGCCTAGGACCCTGAATGAACACTTGAGTGTGGTCTCAGCTGGCTGGAATACAGACTTTGAGTTGGCTATAAACTGTTTGAATGCTAATCTCTGTTGGGCTACCCATAACAATACTTTATCAAGTGCCGCAGTTATGGTTGTGAACTTTTACTAAGCAAACTTTTACTTCCTATTAATTTTCCATTCCAGATGTATGTGTTCTATGATGTAAATGCAGCATTCAGAAATATGTCTTCACGTACTAAGTACTTAATGTTACCCCTTAGGTCCAGACAAGTGCAGTATGCATGCTGTGAGAGGATATCAGTCCACACTATTTTGATAGTTAGAAAACTCACTATAATTGAAAACAAAATTAAAAGGCACCGTTTGAATAATTTTAATCACTCACCTAGATCAGAAAAAAATGTCTCCTTGACTCAAGCAAAGCACTTTGCCCATGTGCCTGTGGCCAAACTTTTTTTTTTTTTTTAAATTTCAGGGTTTGTTGACCTTCAGTGGTGTGGCTGTGGACTTCTTGTGGGAGGAATGGGAATGCCTTGACCCTGCTCACAGGGCTTTTTGCAGAGATCTTCTGTTGAAGTACAGCAGTCTGGATTCTGAGGGTGAGAATAGTTTCCTTGCAGTCTCTTTAGCGTCTCTTCATGGTTCCTGAAAAAACTACTCTGACGTGTGTGAGCTGTGTGTGAATGAGTCTCACATCTCACAGAGTAAAGTGAAATCCTCAGAGAAAGACAAACATTTTATTTTCTTTCTCCTTCATGTTTATCTACTTGGCAAGTGTTACACATCTTTCATTTTTTGTCCCATGAAAAGTTCCAGGTGCTTTCTGAAGAATCTCTTTCCCGTGTGCAGGTCTCACATTGCTCAGCCAGATCTGCTCACCTCTGAAGCAGAACAAAGAGCCCTGGATGGTGAAGAGAGAGGAGACAGTAGCAAAGGACCCAGGTGTGTTAGAGGGACTGAGGAAGCGGTAGGGAGGTGTCGGGTGTTCTATGTTGTTCAGGTCAGTGGAAGAAAGGTCACTCCAAGGTGAGTTTTAGGCCCTTTTTGATTGTTACACAAAAGTTGTTCTTTGGACAAAAACAAGTTCCTCATACCATAGCCCTGATCAAATCTATATGTGTTCTGAAGGAAAACATCACGCCCCTGTCTTATTGTTACTGCTTGCAGTGCCCAATAATTCAAGACATCCAGGTGTGCCAGGATAGTCTTGTGACCAAAGTCATGCAAAGGCTGTAGAGCTGCTTCAGAAAAACAACTCTGTAAATCACAGAAAACAGTCACTGTTTTCCACAGAGATTTCTTCAAGGTTAAAGTACATCTAAAAAACAGCTGTTCATTCTACTGTTTACCCAAGATACGGTGACTGCTGGAGTCCCACAACAGGGATGGGCTCCAGTGACAGTAGAAACAGGACATGAAATTTGTTTTGACACATTCTGTTTCGTTAGAAATGGTTCTAGAGAATTCTACTCAAAATAATCTCAGGATTGTCCTATTGTAGGCATATAGAAGACTGTCTATGTAAGAATTAATACTCAGAGGCAAATACAATTTTATCTGACTTTGCATGTGAAAAATACTATCTCTCATTCACATCACTGGTTGTGTCTTCATACCAATATCAAATGGTTTTCATTAATTTTAATATAGCATTTCGTTAGAACAATTCCTTCAGGTTCTGTATCTTTTAAGGTTAATTTCTCCACTTCTAAAATAGTGCCAGCAGGATTTTGAAAAGATTTGGTTAATATGTTTTTATTTCTTTTATAATTTTTTTATTTAAAAAAATTCTTTTCTTTTATATACTAACCCCTGTTTCCACTCTCTCCCCTTCTCTCCCCTCTCCCCCACCTCGCCCTGACCACCTCATCCCCTCCTCATAGAGGTTAAGGCCTCCCTTGGGTAGTCAACACAGGCTGACAAACCAAGTTAGGGCCAGACCTAGCCACTTCCCCCTGTATTAAGGCTGAGTAAGTCATTGCACCATAGGGAAATGGGCTCTAGAAAGCTAATTCGTGTACCCTGCATAAGTCCTGATCCCATTGCCAGGGCACCCACAAACACATCAAGCCACGCTGGTTAATATCTCTCTTAATATCTTAATATCAGTGTAGTAAACTCCTGTTGTCTGTCTTCATGTCAACACTCAATGGTTTGCATTTCTACAATTTTAAGGTGTTTCGAAATCACCTCTGGGTTGGATCCTGTCTCGTGATTTTTGAATTCTTTGTGGTTTCTCAAAATTTTATAAATCTTATGGAGATTTTCTCTATTTATATAAAAACAGTGCCTGTACAATCTTGGTACAAATTATGTAGAATCTTTTCAGAACACAAACATCTTTTTGTATTTCTTCACATGTTTGAATGATAGCACACTAACAGTGATTCAGTGTTCAATATGTCTGAAGTAACTGTTGCCCATTGAAAACAAATTTTCTTTGACCCAGGCTGAAAGCAGCACCAGGCTATGGCTTTGTAAAGGCAGTTTAAGTATTTATACATGTGGCAAAATGTGAGTACTGGTTTCCCTCCTAAGGCCTATGACATTCCCCATAGTTGGCTTTCAGCCAAGTTCCTATCAAAGTATTTCCTTCTACAGAGCTGACCTCAGTTTGAACCAGAAACCTTCTCTTTCCCACAAAATAGTCTTGCCACTATGAGAACAGTAGTCATGCCTTGCCTGGCAGATTGGGATTATATCACACAGGATTCAAATCTGGGTATGTACATTAAGAACGCTGCCCCCTGCCCTGGCCTGCATAGCAGTTTTTGACACTATGAATGCTACCACCAGGGAGTCCAAGATATTTTTAGACACTGTGAGTGGTCTGCTGACTTCTCAGCAACTTATTGTTGGTATGTACAAAAACTAAGAGATGTTGTATGTGGATTATACAGTTTAGTAAGAGGGCTATCGGATCTGAGCTTCCTCATGAGTATTTTATAGCCTTTGGGTCATGGAGTTCTGTGTTCTCTGTAGCAGGTCCATTTCATGTGCATTCTGACTTTCCTGTATTTTCCCCTTTAAACTTTTCTCTGTCCTCCTTAAACTGTGTACCCAGCGATGCATTGTGTTGAGTTAGTATGAAGGGAAGTGACACTGTGTCCTGATTACAGAGGTATGATTCCGGTTGTCGTCCTTTGGTAGTGTTAGATTTAGGTGTGTCTCATTGTCTTTATTATGCTGAGGTATGTTCCTTCTGTTCTCACGTTCTTCAGAGCTCTTTTACTGAGCAAATGTGATATTTTGCCGTAGGCCTTTCATGGATCTGGTTACAAGGTCATGTGTGTTCTCTCCCTGAGTCTACATATGTAGTGTCTTACATCGAGTAGTTTGTAGATGTTGAAAGAGTATTGTGTCCTTCACATTAAATCAGCTTGCATTCTGTTTCCATGTCATTTAGAGACAATCTCTGTGTCTGTGTCCATCCTGGCAACCGGTTTGTGATTTTTCTTTGCATATGCTTGTTTGGGCTCACCTGCTTTTCTCGGTATCAAGTTAAAGCCAGCTTTGTATGATGACTTCTAGAATTCCTTTTCTTTGTGTTTTGTGCAATATTCTCCTTTTGGCATGAATATGAGGTTTGACTGGAGGAAAAGAGAGTTCCATGTTACATCTGTTCAGTCCTGAGACACCGTTAGAGGAAACTCTTCCTGCTTCAGTCTCAGCACTCAAATGCCTGCTCTAGTTTTAAGACAGAAAGTTGATTTGTTCACTTGTTTCTAGGAAACAATTCTGATTTATTTGCGTAAGACTTTCCACAGTACTCCATAAGGTAACACTGACGTCACTGGCATACACTGCAATGTCCTCTTTTCAGCTCTAGTCCTAGTACTTGAGGATTCACTCTTTCAGTTCAGATAGGGAGAAAAGTGCTTTGTCAGTCCTTTTGTCTTCACAGAAGCAAGTCTATTCCATTGACTCTCTGTGTTGTCTTGGAGTCTGTAGTTCATTAATTTCTGCACAACCTTTCTACATACTATTTCAGATTGACTTGTTTTTATTCTTATTAGCCCTCAGCCACCTAATTATAGACAAATGTCTTTCATAACCAGCCCCTCTTGCTGCCAATACTTCTGAAGTGTCTTTGTCACCCATTTCTGTGTGACTATCTTTTATGAGCTTATCCTCACCCTGACACTTTAAGAAAGTGTTCTCAGTGCTCCATGAATTATGTATCATTTTTTTCCTTAATTTAAGTCTCTATGGTATCTAATCAAGAAACAGTAAACAAGGGGCTCGGGAGGTGGTGGTTCAGCAGTTAAAAACATTGCTGCACTTGATGTTTCTGGGTTCAGTTCCCTTTACCTGCATGGAGACTTAACACACTCCTGTGCCTCAGGTTCCAGAGGATCTGTTGCCCTCTTCTGGCCACTGCAGGCACTGCATGTACAAGGTACATAGACCTATGTGCAGGCAAAGACGCTTACACACATAAAATTAAAATAATAAAATAAACCTTAAAAAAAGAAAAAGGAACAGTAAATCATCTGGAGGTATTGCATAAGGATTCAAGATAACAGTACAAGAGATGACTTGGAGGTTATCAGCGCTAGTGTGAGAGTAAGTGTGGAACCTGCCTATGTGATGTGGTAGCTGACACCTCATGTCAGCATTGAAAGAGTTAGGATGATCCTTATTGTAGCTGGAGAATTTCTCTCCAGCTCCCGCCACCAAGTCCCGCCAGTCCCAGAGCCCACTTATAAAATAAACACACAAACTCTTACATTATTTAAACTGCTTGGCCATTAGCTCAGGCCTGTCACTGTCTAGCTCTTACTCTTATATTTAGCCCATTTCTATTAATCTTTACTTTGCCACATGGCTCATGGCTTACTGGTACCTTACATCTTCCTTCTCCTGGCCGCGGCTCCAGGCAGTCTCTCTGACTCAACCTTCCACTTCCCAGAATTCTTCTCCTTGTCCCGCCTATACTTCCTGCCTAGCCAATGGCCAATCAGTGATTTATTTACTGACCAATCAGCAACACACTTGACGTACAGACCATCCCACAGCACCTTATGGGTGAGAAATAAAGTTGTTTGTGTTCATGGAGCCCAGAGCTGGAGAACATGCTGTGTCCACTGTAATGCGGTAACAGTAGAGTTATCCTATTGATGATGTAGCTAGGAACATAGCAATTAACTTTTGAGAGGATCCTCTCTAATTGTGGAAGATCTTGTAATACAGGATAACGCTGTCACCCAGCATCCAGTCTACAGAGAAGTCTGCTACAGAAGGAAAGTGAATTGTATCAGACACCACAGTCTTCTTATTCTGTAGTGTAATGACAGGCCCCAGACCTCAAACCTTCTGCACTGATCAGTCATGTATGATGTGGAAAGGACATGTTCCCACTCTAAATAGTTCACAATTGCCAAACAGAACTTGATTAAGAGCTGCATGCTAGTTGTGTCCTAAGTCACATACAACAAACTCTTTCATGCTGTTCATATGCGAAATGTGCTGAAACCAAACACAATGGGTGACATTCTCACTGCCACACTCCAGTGCTGTGGTTTGCATTTGAGCTTTTAAGGTCCTGAAGGTCGTGCATGTTGCTCTCTGAGGAGAGTTGGCTGCATGTGGTGCTCTTCACGCGGGCTTTTGATCTTGCTACACTCCACTTTTGTCTCTACATTGCTGTTGAATTCCATGTTGCTGATGTGACTTCCACGAACCTTCTCCTAGAACTACCTTCTGTTGAGAGAGGGCACCTCACATTTTTATTGCTGCTCATCAAGTCCTCCCTCTGCTGTTAGTTCAAAGATAATGAATTTTCCATGAGTCCTCTGGTTTTTGCTGGGTAGGATTAGTGGAGTTGTTGAGTGATGTCTTTTTTCTTCCTCAAAGATGAGGATTTCCCTCCTATTTCCTTCTATTGTAGATTTCAGAACTATAATCTGTTGTCTTTGTATTGCTTTATCTCTCCTTTTATACTGTGAATTTCCTGATCTCATTTCCTTGTTATTCTTCTTCCTTAGCTCATTGAGTGTCTTTTAAATTCCTCAAGGAATTCATAAATATCTGTAGTTGGTTTCTAGAGATTTATTTGTATTCTTTTATTTATTTTGATCTTTGAACACTCTTGGCTATTGTTTGCATTTGATCATTTATGAAATTGGAACATATAATGGAAAACAGTAGAGCAGTTCCTCTGAAATCATTGGGAAGAAACATAGAATGCATTTGCCCCATGACTGGATATGGTCAGTTGAGAATTCAGTTAATGTAAGTGGCATTGGCTGTCTCGTACTTACCTTAAAGTTCTTCAGTAAGAAATCATGGAAATGTCCATTAATTACCAAGAGAATTATATGAGATAATATATATATAGTCTATTTATATACACACATATACATATATCCATACATACATACATATACTATAGTGCCTCTATCTATCTATCTATCTATCTATCTATCTATCTATCTATCTATCTATGGATAGATAGATATCTATGGATGGATAGATAGATAGATAGATAGATAGATAGATAGATAGATAGTGGCACCGTGATTGTGTAAACTAAAAAACGTTACCCAGACTTGCAGAATTAAACCTTATTTTGTGACACAGGATTAAAATTAGATATAACATACAGTTACATAAGCCAAGAGAATAGATACATGTCTCACATTTCTACTTTCTTTTGGAAGTATAAAGTTGATTTCCACAGAGGAAAATGGTAGCAGCCAGTGACTGAAGGATCTCAGAGTTGTCACAGTAAATAGTGATTGTTAACTTGAGTGCATTAAGAACTGCCTGAGCACCAGAGAGATGGCTCAGAGGTTGTGTGTGGGAATCACAGCTGTCAGGGAAATAAATAACAGGAAGCAAGAAGAAAAACTCAATTCAACCCAAGTTAGTTGGTGCTGGCTCAAACTTCTGGGGAGTATGATGCCATGTGGTTTATTGTAAACATATTTAAAATACAGTACAGTTTAGAAAAACATTTCCTGGTGTAATACGTTCTGTGGTGCAGAAGAATGCATAATTACATCAAAACCAACTAAAGTACATGTCATTTTTTTCAAGGAAGATATGTTCTAGAGATAGGCTACATATATTAGTTTAAGGGTGTAGGGAGGAACCTAGCATGCTGTTGGTCATCCAGATCATGCAGATAGTGTAGAGGCCTATAGCACAGGCTATAAAATATGTGTGACATCTCCCGTGAGGATGGCTTCTATTGACTGAGAAACAAAGCTAAAGAGAAAGGTCTAGGGAGGGACAGTCTGGAATGAATATTCTGCCGTATTTGGGGGAGGTCAGTGTCCATAGATAACAAAGGTCACCAGGTTATTAAGAACATTTACGACCAACCTTCTCAATGGAAAACAAGTATTCATTTCCTTTGAGGAGACAGCCCTGTGTGATTAATATTCTTGGTTTCCCTAGTGATGTGTTACAATGACCTTTGTGATCTCAACATCTCCTCCCTTCTAATTTTTTTTTTAAAGAAAAGATACTGTAATACCTGCTCATGAGCCCCCCAACAAGGAGCCAACTTCCAATGAAAAAACAATAGGTTTCGTTTATTCCAGCCTAGGCAGGGACCTTCCCGACACCATGTTACAGCAGGTGAAAGAGGGGAGGTCCCGAGCACTCACTTTAAGGGGTTTATATAGGAAAGGTTCACATGCAGAGGGTTACATATCTCGGGATCAGACAAGGGGGTTAGGGGTGAGGTAGTTCTTTGGAGTTACTGGCTGAACTATAAGCATAAGGTTACTAATGGCTAACAGGATGCAGGGTATCTATAGAGACATAAATTTTTTACTCCCTATGTCCTGCTTTTGCTGAACCCAGGATATATATATTCAGATTTATTGTTCAAGTCCTATTCTCCCATGAGTTCAACTTCTGGTCAGTTGAGCCCATTACTCCCCATATCTTGTTTTGCCAAGTCCAGGATATATAGATTTATTGTTCCAGTCTTACCTTCCCATGAGTTCCACTTCTGGTCAGTTCTAAAACTGCTGGTTAGCAAATACCTTTAGAAGAGGAGGGGGGAGGGAGCGTCTCTCAAGATGGCTATTGACTTTTCCCTCTCAATACTGTAATAGATGCCGAGGTTGAATTCATTGCCTCTATGGCTAGTCTAATTAATATAGGCAAGCATAAGAGAATTATAAGAATAGCTAACAGAGGAAAGGGAAAAGCCATCATAACCAGAATGGCCATCAAAGGTCACTTGAGAGATTTTGTCTATCTCTTTATGTAAACTATTAAATTGACCATCAATAGTATGAGGAAAATCTCACATATTAAAGCAAAACATACTGGGGAATTGTTGGTGACCAAGATTATGCTTGAGCAACAAATAATCTGTAGTAGCTCTTTTTTGTAAAACTGTGATCCTCAGTTCACCAATCTGTAGATTAAGTTCTGCTAATATTTTTGCTATAGTATTAGCAGTTTTCCTAGTCATACAGGCCACTTTTGAGACTTTTCTTTGTATTTCAGTAATGATTCTTGGGTTAGGCAATGAAAAAGCCGCTATTGCTGTAACCATTACAGGATCCAATAGATGTAAGAAACCATCACAGTTTTCAGGGAGAGCTTTCTTAATTCTACTGATTGATTGCAAAGTTTTACTGAGCAGAATGGGCAAAACAGTATCATACTGTTTCCTGTCACAGGTGTGTCTTTCATCATCCCTGACCAAAAAAAAAAAAAAAAATTTGGATTCTGCATTGGCAATCTGATAATTAATATGTAATACAGTAATAAACTTAGCAGCATCATTTTGGGGTCAGTTTTGTAGTGTCCTTGTTGTTTCCTCAAAGTCTCGGCTTGATGAGTTAAAGTCCTGATGTCTCCCCAAGCTATCAGCTTACTTTCCCTCTTAGGACGTCTCCTCTTGATGGATTTGTCATCTGCCTTCAGATGTCTCATTCATGTAGTGGCCTCTGGATGTCCTGGTCAGATGTACTAGGTCAAGAGCCACCAGGGACTTTGTTCGTTTTCTGAAAGACATAAGTTAACCTCACCTCAATGTTAGAACACTCGGTCCTTTCTATTGATTAGTTTCTAGGTCTTTTCATTTAACATATTGTCTTAGTCAGTGTTCTGTTGCTGTGAAGAGATACCATGACCATGGCAACTCTTATAAAGGAAAACCTCCATTATCATCATGGTAGGAAGAATGGTAGCACACAGGCAGACATGGCTCTGGAGGAGGAGCCAAGAGTTCTACCTCTGGATCAGCGGGCAGCAGGAAGACAGAGTGACACTGGGCCTGGCCTGAGCTTCTGAAACCTCAAAGCACACCCCCAGTGACACACTTCCTCCAACAAGGCCACACCTACTCCACCAAAGCTATTTCTTTTAAATGATGCCACTCCCTCTAAGCCATCGGGGATCATTTTCATTCAAACAACCACACATGTACATTAGTCTACGTCTCCTTTAGGGTAAAATGATTTTGGGCAGCAGAAAAAGCCTTATCCTTTAAAGTGATTTTTTTTTTAAATTTAAAGTTAGCATAGCTAAATAGTATGTGAGGATTTAGATGAGTATAAACAACATCATCTTTTTATTTTGTAAATTTTTCCAGTTAAATATTTGATGTTGTCATTCCACAATAGCTTCACCCTGTGGATAGTTTAGTAACACGATTAATATTAAAATTCCTCAAATCACTTTTGCTAGCATAGGCAGGGTCATTACTAGTATTTAATTGTGATCAGAGTCCTAAAAAGGAAATGTATAAAAGACTCTTTTACAAAGTCAGGTTTCAGATGTGTCACAATGGTATGTTCCTGGGGTCACTAGGGCCCCATCCCAGACCTGGGGATGTGTTCTGTAACCGACTAGTCACGGAGAGACATTATGCACTCCGAGCATAGATCTCTACATATATGATAGCAGAGAAGGTCCCAGACACAAACAGCTGTAGTTCCGGATGTCAAGCTGATGTCCATGCATTACTAATCATGCATTAGAATGCTGTATAATTGTGTCTTTATACCATGTAAAATAATGCTGTTAATAGAGGATAGGCTCTCATGAGCCTTCTTTACCTCCCTTGCCAGAGTCTGATTCTGATCATTTATCAGATCAAGGGCATGCATGAAACTAAAAATAAACAAAACATATTACATTAATAGTGGTCATTAACTGTCTTAGTTAGGGTTTGTATTGCTGTGAAAAGACACCATGACCACGGCAACTCTTATAAATGAAAACTTGTAATTGGGGTTCAGAAACTTACAGGTTGAGAGGTAAAGTCCATCATCATGGCGGAGAGTATGACATGAGAGCATGCAGGCAGACATGGTGCTGGAAAAATAGCTGAGAGTCAGTCAGCATGATAACAGGAAGTCTACTCGCACATTGGGCGATATCCTGAGTATAGGAAACCTCAAAGCCCACCCCCACAGAGACACACTTCCTCCAACAAGGCTATACCCATTCCAACAAAGCCATATGTCTTAATAGTGCCACTCTTTATGAGATTATGGGGGCCAGTTACATTCAAACTACCACATTAACCTGGTAACACACACTTTTAATCCCAGCACTTAGGTGGCAAAGGAAGGTAGATCTCTGTGAGTTCAAGGCCACCCTGATATAAAAAGCAAGTTCCAGGACATCCAGGGCTACACAGAGAAACCATTTCTCAAAAAACAAACCAAAACAAAATTAAACCTAAGGCTTCATTAATTTAAGATTTGTTATCTTTAAAATTTAGGGCAAGTTAATTTTGAGCTTAAGAAGACTCCTACTAGGTAAAAGGGTATTTAGAAGTACCTGAGAAATGTTCACAGAAAATTTTGAGGAGAAAACAGTTGGGTTTTCCCATTCAAGTATGAAAGTACATATTTAGCTGATACTATAAATGAAGCAAAGAATGTACAATATCAAAGCTCCAGTTTTTACCGTATTTTGTAGACAGTCTGATATAGCAGATTCTCAGGCTGTCCCAAAAAAGTATTAGGTGAAAGCTTCAAAATAATCTAATTTTTTTATTGTATTTCTGGTTTAACCACTTCTGTCTTTGAAGGTAATTTGAGAAACATGCAATTTATGTTTGCATTTCTTGACCACCACATTACCCAGAAGAAACATTTTTAACTGTCTTTTTTAAAGTAATCAATTTATTTTTATTTTATGCGCATTGGTGTTTTGTCTGCATGTATGTCTGTGATGGTGCCAGTTCCCCTGGAACTGGAGTTACAGACAGCGCTGAGCTGCCAGGTGGGTGCTGGGAATTGAACCCAGGTCCTTTAGAAGAGCAGCCAGTGCTGTTAATCCCTGAGCCATCTCTCCAGCCTTTAAAAAACTTTCTTGATTTTAATTTATTTCTGTTTTTATTTCTAAGTCCACCCAAAGCATGTTTACATTGTTATTTTTAAATATTGGTTATGTGGTACAAAAATACAAAATTTAAAAAGTGAAGTTTTAGTAATAATAAATACAAAAGAATTTGCGCTTTCAGTGCCTTCAATGAGTAAATTTTCATTTTTGATGTAAAGGAAGAATATTTTTTTTTAATTTTGCTAATCTTCTGATCATTTCATTGATCCCTAATTTGACCAGGCAACAGCAGAGAAGACATTTGTAGTCTCCATAAAGATAACTCATTGGTTGCAACAACGCTTTGGAGCAGCTTTTTACCAACAGTGGCCACGGCTGTTCCTGGTTTTCCCCTCGGCAGGATTTTCCTGCTTTGTTCTCTGGAGACAGAGGTGCTGGCACTTCAGTGTCACTGTCATACTTTGATAGGACTGGATCTGTTATTTTATTCCTTATTTACCTTGTATTTATTTTTTTAATATTTTATTTTTCCCATTTATTCAATTCTTTTCTCATGCAATATATATTTATTACAGTTTCCCCTCCCTCTATTTCTCCCAGTCCCTCACCACCTCCCCTCCTCTCTAGATCCACTCCTTTTCTGTCTCTCATTATTAAACAGCAGGCTTCTAGGAGATAGCAGCCAAACATGGCCAAATAAAATATAGTAATATAAAACAAAAAACTGTCACATCGAGGCTGGTGAAAGAAACCCAACAGAAGGAAAAGAGCCCCAAGAGCAGACACAAGAATCAGAGACCCACTTGATGACACTCTCAGGAGTCTATAAAGTACTAAGCTGAAAGCTATAATATATACACAGAAGACCTGGTGCAGAACCCTGTAGGCCCTGCACTTGCTTCTTCAGTCTCTGTGAGTTCATGTGGGCCTTGTGCAGTTAATTCAGAGGCCCTTGTTCTCCCAGTGTCCTCCATCCCCTCTTACACTCTTCTGCATGGTTCCCTTAGCTCTGAGGGGAGGAATTTGACAGAGACATCTCATTTAGGGCTGTGTGATAGAAGGTGTGTGTGTGTGTGTGTGTGTGTGTGTGTGTGTGTGTGTGTGTATGTAATGTCTGGCTGTGTCTCTCTTTATTTGTTCCCATCTGCTGCAGGAAGCCTCTCTGATGATGGCTGAATAAGGCACTGATCTGTGAATATACCAGGGCATCTTTAGGAGTCATTTATTTTTTGTTTGTTTGTTTGTTTGTTTGTTTGTTTGTTTTTGTTTTTATTTTGACCAACAGTGTTAGATTTTTTCACCCTAGTTCTCTGGGTCTTGGTCACCTAAACAATGTTGGGTATGGGTTCCATCTCATGGAGTGGGCCTTAAGTCAAATCAGACATTGTTTGGCTACTCCCACTCATTCTGTGTCTTCATTGCCCTAACATATCTTGCAGGCAGGACTGATTATAGGTCAAAGATTTTGTGGTTGGGTTGGTGTTGTTGTTTCTCTTTTGGTAGCCTAACTAGTTCCTTCTTGCACCAAAGATGCTAGAATGAAGGCGTGAAGGCTCCAGATGGGCTCCACTCAAATTCTCTGTGTTCAAAATAAGTTGTCCTCAGCAGTGGGGCCCACTGTCAGTTTGCAGAGCACAACTCATTGTCATAGCAAAAGCCTCAGTTTGGGGATTTTCCATGGGTCCCCCATGGCCAACAACTCAATTGAATGCAACCCAGTCCCTCTACTGGAAGAATCATTTGGTGAAAAGAGATGGCCATTTGGGGTTTCAGGTAAAATGTGTTTCTGGTATTGGGAGCTGATACCGAGGAGTGTGGATATGCTATGGTCCTGAGGGGGTTCACAAGTGAGAGTAGAACAGTGTTCAATAAGGACATACTTATTTCATCTGCTGGGAATGGAGAGAGACAGTGGAGAGAGGTCACCACAGACGTCCTGCTGTAGTGCTGGGGATGAGACTCTTGGGATGGATCTAGGGGAATGGAAGGAGAAGGGAAGATCTACAGGCAGTCCACCTACTTTCTTGGCAGGTGTGGTCAGTAGCTTAGCAGGGAGTGTCTGCTGAAGTTGGAGGCTGGGACATAGCAACAAGTGTGGAAGGGAGGTTAGGAGCGGAAGGTCTGTGGGATCCACAGGAGATGTGGGCAGAGGGGAAAGGAAGGCTACAGCAGATGTTGTGTTGTGGAGCGAGGGGTGAGACAGACGGGGGTATTGGATCTGAGGAACAGAGGGGGAAGGAAGGATCTGTAGGCAGTCTGTCAGGGTTTCTGGTTAGCAGGGCTGCCTGCTGGTCTTGGAGTCTGGGATAAAGCAACAAATGTGGGGAGTGAGGTTAAAGGGGGAAGATCTGTAGGATCCACAGGAGATGGGAGCAGGGAAGGCTACCACAGGTGTTCTTTACCTTTTATTTTTAAGGCAAATAACACTAGCTGAAGTAGTGTACTAAACCTTTTTTTTTTCCATTTTTGTCTCTAAGCTACTCATGTCCCATCTGTTCCAATTTGCTGTTTATTATTCCTTCCTTGAGAACCTCATTCCAAATGTTTTCTTCTATTTTACCCTTTCTATAATTCACAATCCTTCTGCAGCATTCCTTTTTCTCTCAATTTAGGTTGATTTCTATTCTCAGTGCTTCTCTATCCTTCCTGTGATAATTTATATATGAGGTTAGTTAGTGTTAGCCTCAGTCTTCCTTCAGGATAGCCATTTTGGGCGAGGATAAGCAAACTGGGATTTTATAGCTATCCAACATGACTGGATGAGTCTGATTCTTCCTTAGTCCACCCAAGAAACTGTCATTCAAATTTAAATAAACAACAGAATCAGTTAAAATATTTAATTGTTGGAAAACATCTAATAAAATTTGATTAAATGTAGCAAGTTCAGACCTTTGAGCTGTACATCTGGGATGGGTACAGTCTTTTTTTGTGGAGCATGTGGAAATTTGTATATGAAACATGTGTTCCTTGTCCTTTTGAAGAGCCATCTGTAAAAGCATTAAAAGTAATCTCTATAAGATTTTTTTAAATGTAATGTTAGGCAATACTCATAGGGTATCTTCAAAAAATATTAATAGGGGATTTTTTGGATAGTGATTGTCTATTGAGCCCAAGTAACATGCTAATGCAACTCACCAGTTATCAGTGTGGAACAAATAATCAACCTGCATTTTATTTAGTGGCACACTGATTTCTGTGGGTTCTTTACCACAGATGTGTCCCTCCCATCATTATTAAGTCTATAAGTTCTTGTAAGTAAGGAGTTATAGATTATTGCATAGAATTATGACATGACTGAATTTTTTTAATACCATTACCTTGTGATGTGTAATTCCAGCTGGAGATGAAGACGAAAGAAGGATAGGTAGTTGATAAGGAAGTAAGGGATTAATTCGGAGTTACTGTTTCAGCTGCAGCTTTAATAAGCTAATCATCCACTCTGCTTCAGGTGTGACACTTCTAGAATTGACCCAGGAGTCTCCAGCAGGTAACTTCAAGAGCAGAGCTAAATCCTCAGTAGTGATAGGCAGATAAGAGGTATACCCAAATGGGCTAGAGAAATGGCTCAGCAGTTAAGAGCACTGGCTGCTTTTCCTGAGTTCCTGCGTTCAATTCCCACCAACCACATGGTGGCTTACAACCATCCATAATAAGATATGGTGCACTCTTCTGGCCTGCAGGCAGACATACAGGCAGATCACTATATATCTAAAAGATAAATAAATCGTAAAAAAAATAAGCGGATGCAAAAAAAAGTATACTCAATTGACATGATGCCAAATTTAAAATTTTTCTCTTTTAGTTTATTGACCTTGAAAGTCAAGCACTCATTTAAGTGTTTATTAGATGAATAAGAGAAGAGAATGTCATCCATATAATGAATCACCAATACCTCAGGAAATTTAATCAGCATTGGCTTAAGTTTTCTATGTCCTAGTTACAATTGTCCCTGCACTAGAGATTGGGCCTGTTTTAATTTCTCCCCATGAAGGGAACATTGATCAATCTAAATTGAGTTATTTCTGATGTGAGGGAAAAACAAATGCCAAAAAACTAAGTTCTGGGGCAGCCAAGCTAGTTCATGCTGCAGCAGCAGAGCCCCGCTCACCGTTCCTTGGAATTGATGTATTGCCTCAGATGCCTTTCTGTGCTCTAAACGAGGCCAGACCCCGGCCCTGGAAAAGACAGTAGGGCTGGAGGGCTTTGAGTTCCACTCAGTGTAGCTGGCCTGGAGGATGAGTGGGTATGGAATCCATTTGGCCAGCCCTACCAAGATGTGTCAGGCAGAAATTTTTTTTCTCTCATTTATTTATTTCTCACTTATTTCTTTATTTATTTTCAATAATTGGCAGGGATTTTTATCTCCCCTTTTCAGGGGCTCTCTTTACGTTAGTTCCTGTGCATACAAAATTGCAGAGCTGTAGCTCTGAATATATTGCTTTTCTGGATCTTAACAAACATTTCAATAATTGTACAAAATGCATTCTTGCAAAGCAGTGATAAGAACCCATGTTAATTCCATTCTCTCACTTATGGTTGCCAGCCATTGGGCAAGAGGCTGAGTTTCCCAAACCCCTAATTTATATTCAAAGAAAACTTTTATTTTCTGTAAGAACTGCACTCCTTTCTTTGATATTTGTGATTGTCCTGTGACCATATGACTGTATCCATATGTACTTTTAGGGAAAATGTCAGTATTTTGCTGCTGGGACTTGCATCGATTCTGCTGATGGCTGTTAGTAACATAATCATTTATACCAGTCCTTTGTCAGTCAGAGTGTCTGTCCATTCATTTCCTTGTATACTTTTATTTTTTCATTTTTTTTCCCTGGGTGCCTTCAAAATTCCCTTATAGAAGTAAAGTCATCATTATTTTGGCTTATTCCTAGATCTTTTTGAAGCAACCTGAATGGGTCAAATTCCTAATTTACTTCTCAAATTGTCATGGATTTGTAGGAAACTAGTCATCTTGTGTGTTAGTTTTGTATTTTTAAATAATAACTAAAACACTTGTCAAGTCTTAGAGTTGCCCATGGCGTCTGTGAAGAGTTTTGTGTGTGACTTTATCATCATTAAAGAGGAGTTTGGTGCCTTTCTTTCCTACCTGTATCTCCTTTTTATCCTTTGTTTTATTCAGATTTCTCTAGCTCACTCTTACGCCTCTGGATTAAATTGGACTGGAGAACACATGCATCTTCCTCTCCTTCTAGTTTTCCTGCAAATGCTGTTCATTATTTCTCAGCACCATGTGGTTCGTCTTTGTGTGGCACATGTGCCCTTTACTGTGTTCAGCTGTGTTTCCGTTCTTCCTAGTTCCTTTAGAAGTTCATCACAGAATCTTGTTGAACTTTGTCTTAGACATTTCCATTTCTTTTGAGATTTTCATCTCACAGGGCTTTTATTTCTAATAATGACGTTTTAAAAAAAAATATTCTGTTTGGTAAAATTACTGATAGTATTTTTCTTCCCTCCAGTTAAAAATAGTGGATTGTTGTTATTGTGAGTTGGGTATGGTATTTCACCCCCAGCTCTCCTCTGTTCTTCTCTTCTTTATATAAAATGTTCTTATTCCCTGTGTTATCATGGATAATTTTCTCAGATTTTTATATGTATAGTTTACCTCTAATTATGATCTTTAGTGCAGCTTGAGTGCATGACCTTTGTTATTTCATAACTTCCTTCAAATGCACTTCCTTCTTCAAGAATTTTAAGAGCTTACATTTCTGGGTGCAATGATAGTGTTCATAGTTATTTTTTTTTCATCACTATAAATATGTCTTCTCATGCTCTCCTCTCTAGAGAAATGTTGACAATACCTCTGGCATCATTTTCATTTGGGGGTTTTGTTATATAGTTTAGCATTGTCTGTAACAGGGTTGTATTAATTTTAGCTTTTCATTTTTTGACACCTTGATGTGAAATGTCAAGAAGAGTTCCAGTCTTTGTTCCTAAGACAGAAACTCAGAGAAGAGCAACAGGGAAAATGGATGCTTCTCCAATAAATATTCCCCAGGTCAGTGTCATGTCCACATTTCTTTGGAAATTTTTTAAAAATCAAAACCATGCAAGCCTTTAATTCCCTGCCTCTGGTAAAGCTCTCTAAAGTGTTTATTTCCTATCATTTTTTTTCTTTTTTTCCTTCTGATAATTAACATGAAACCTTTTTAAATTTTGTTGCCTACAAAGCTCAGCCTTGTTCTATTTTATTACTGTGAGGAAATATACTTTCCATGCATTTAAGACCTGCAATTCTGAAAGATTCCATTGTGAATGATGATCAAAGAAATATATTGATGCCCAGTTCCTACAGAGGATGGACTTAGGTCTTTTAGTGAGGAATGAAGGTCTCATGTGCCACATAGGTTTCATTTCAGGGATGATAAGGTTTCCAGAACCATATTATGAAAGTGGTCATGGAAACACATGACTTTTGGTTTACATCACTGGGCTATTTATGGAAAAGTAGAAATAGAAGAGACTCAGAGTCTTGAATCCTTGTAGTAAATATTTCGGTACTTTAGATAGTACAGATGATGGAAGGAGTGTGTAGCTTGCTCTTGCCATAAAACTGATGTTTCTGAGAAGAGGAGATGCAAATTGCAATACAGTGGATTATTTCTTTGCTGTCTGATATCACACAGTGATGATGGATGTGTTGACACCTGAAATCTGTCTGTTTAAGGATTCTCATATCATTCTCCTGATAACAAAATAAGCTCAGTGTGAAGTTCTCAATAGACAGATCAGTGTTTTCTCTTTGTCTTTTGTTTTAGTTTTCAGGCAAGGTGTAAGCAGTCCTGTCCTGACCTCTATATTGCATTATGTGGAATATATTAGTAAGAATTTTCTAGAGTTATTGACTCAGTTCTGTGAATAAGCCATCAATTTTCAAGCGTAAATGAATGTTTCTCTTAATTACTTTGCTCTCTTCTTTGGGCAGAGGAAGGCTCCCCCCAACCCTGTATGTTTCCTTGCCCTGAAGCTATGTATTTTTACGATCAAACCAATCTAATGGGAACTCATGAACTTTAGACCAACAGCTGTGGAGCCTCCATGGGACTGGACTAGTGGACTAAGCCCTCTGCATATGGCAGACAGTTGTGTAGCTTGATCTGCTTAAGGGGCCCCTGGCAGTAGGATCAGGATCTATCCCGGGTGCGTGAGTTGGCTTTTACCTATGGTAGGACACCTTGCACAGCCTTGATGCAGGGGGAGAGCCTTGAACCTGCCTCAACTGAATGTACCAGGCTCTGCTGACTACCCATGGGAGGCCTTACCTTGTCAGAAGAGAGAATGGGGGGTGATTTCAGTGGGGGGAGACTGGGGGTCAGGAGGAGGAAAGAGAGGGGGATATGTGGTTGGTATGTAAAATGAATAAAAAATTTCTTAATAAATAAAAGAAAGAAAATACAATATAGATTATGAATATTCTAGAATTTATCTTTTATTAAACATTTTTTTGCTTTATGTTATGGATATATTTGCCTGAATGTTTACATAAGTAATATGTGTACTTCCTGTAGAGTTCAGAAGACAGCATTAGATCTGATGGAACTGGAGTTATACTCTATTATGGAGTGCTGTGTGGGTTCTGGGAACCAAACTTGGGTCTTCCAGAAGAGGCACCAGTGTTCTTAACTTCTGAACCATCTCTGCAATATTGTTAGAAAACTTTTGTCTTTGAATAATGTCACACCTCACCTGTATCATGAAAATGTCTTTAATTCCTTAGGTCTTTTTTATTTAGGAAAGCATTTTATCCAGCAGCACATGGTAATTGAGTAATTTTCCATTACAGGGTCTGTTGACATTCAGGAATGTGGCTGTGGTCTTCTCCCAGGAGGAGTGGGAATGTCTAGATTCTTCTCAAAGGGCTCTGTACACAGACGTAATGTGGGAGAATTACAGCAATCTAGTTTTTGTAGGTAAGAATGCTTTTCTTGTAGAATTCCTGACTCTTCCTTTGTATTTACCTACTTTGTAGGTATGTAAAACTCTCTGATCTGTCTAGAGGCTACCAAAAATAAGGGGAATTCTGATAACTATAACCATAACCATAACTTTACATTTTCAGTGTTTTCTTCACGAACAACCAGTGCTACATACTATATGATCTCTCCAGTCCTCTCAACTAATTTTTAATCCTAACTTCAGAGTTCAAAGAAATTGAATATTCAAAGCAAGGAAATGCATTGTAGTGCACTTAGTTGTTGGATAATTTGATTTTTACTCGTGAATTAAACTAGGCACCTATTTCAGATTTCAAAAGAATGAAGAGATTTTAAAACAGAGAAAGAGCTGTTGGTGGTGTGCATATTGTTGTTTATTTTTTATTTTTTGAAATATGGTCTCTAGTCCTGGCACAGCATGATTTTAATCCTATCTCTAGGGAGGCTGAAGCAAGTGGATCTGGTGAGTTCTAGGCTAGCCTGTGTTACATAGTGCGTTCCTAGGCAGTGAAGGCTACACGGTGTGATTCTCTCAAAAATCCAAGTAAGAAAAAAGAGAAGCATTCTCCATATGATTGTTAAAAGAGCTCTTTTCTCAAAGTACATTATTGCTCCATCCCTCATTTGTTCAACCTTCTGCAAAGTGTGAAGATTAGGTAAGTATGAGAAGGCTATTATTGGTCCTTGTGGTTTGATGGAGATCAGAGTGGTGGTTCTTCTGAGCATCCATTTAGTGATAGTGAAATACAAAAGGCCTCTGGTAAGAGTTCTGTCCCTAAGAATTGCTAATTTATTTTTCTTAGAGAACTTAAGGATGTATCAGTTATTGGATCTGTTTAATCAAGCATCAATCCTTATTATTCCTAATTATGCTAATTTTCCAGAGAACCATTGCATATGTAAATATGAGAAGGTCTTGGATCAAGGCTCAAAGCATATTGTCCACCAGCATGTGTATATCCAAGAGAAGTCTCACAAATGGTCTGACAAAATGATTCATGAATCCTCCCAATGTATTCCTTATAAAACAAGTGATACTACAGAAAACTGCCAGAATTTCAGAAGTGGTAACCACAGGTATAACTCTGTTGAGTCATCAAACCTGAAGAGACATGGAAGTGGGAACACTGTAGAACAACAATACAAATGTAAAGATTATGGGGAGTGTTTAAATTTGTGTTCCACCATTAGCCAGTATCAAAGAATCCACACTGGAAAGAAAGAACCCAAAAATACAGAATATGATGAAATTCTGGACGTTAAACATGAACTCACATTGAAACAAATCCATAATGGAAAGAAACCATACCAATGCAGGAAATGTGGAAAATGCTTCAGGACCTATTTAATCCTCAGTAGACATCAGAGAACTCATCCTGGCGAGAAACTCTATAAATTTATAGAGTGTAATAAATCCTTTCTGCATTTGTCACACCAGAAAGTACATCACAAAATCCATTATGGAAAGAAAACCTATAAATGTACAGAATGTGGCAAGTGCTTTTATCATTCATCAGGTTTTAAAAGACACTATGGAATCCATGCTGGAGAGGAGACTTACAAATGTAAAAATTGTAGAAAATCCTTTATCTGTTCCTCAGGTCTTAGAAAACATGAGAAAATTCGTGGAAGAGGGAGGCCTTATAAATGTAAACAGTGTAGTAAGGCGTTCTATAAATTGTCACACCTTGAATACCATTATAGAACCCACAGTGGAGAGAAACTTTACAAATGTAATGACTGTGGCAAATTCCTTTCTACCTCCTCAGGTCTTAGAAAACACCAGAGAATTCATACAGGAGAGAAAATTTACAAATGTAGTGAATGTGAGAAATCCTTTACCTTTCGAACATCTCTTAGACTCCATCAAAGGATTCATACTGGAGAGAAACCTTATAAGTGCAATGAATGTGACAAATCCTTTATCCAGAAAGTCAACCTTAGAACACATCAGGCAATTCACACAGGAGAGAAACCTTACAAATGTACTGAATGTGAGAAATCTTTTACTGTTGGCTCAGGTCTTAGAAGACATCAGACAATTCATACTGGAGAGAAACCTTACAAATGTAGCGAATGTGGGAAATTCTTTACCATTGTCTCAGATCTTAGAAATCATCAGAAAATTCATACTGGAGAGAAACCTCACAAATGCAGTGAATGTGACAAATGCTTTATCTGGAAAGCTGATCTTAGAACTCATCAGAAAACCCATACAGGAGAGAAACCTTACAAATGTAGTGAATGTGGCAAATCCTTTTCCACTTGCTCAGGTCTTAGAAGACATCAGAAAATTCATACTGGAGAGAAACCTTACAAATGCAGTGAATGTGAGAAATATTTTGTCCAGAAAGCCAACCTTAGAAGACACCAGAGAATTCATACAGGGGAGAAACCTTATAAATGTAGTGAATGTGGGAAATCCTTTAATACTGGGTCATATCTTAGAACACATCAGAAAATTCACACAGGAGAGAAACCTTACAAATGTAGTGAATGTGACAAATATTTTATCCAGAAAGCCAAGCTTAGAATACATCAGAAAATTCATACAGGAGAGAAACCTTACAACTGTAGTGAATGTGACAAATGCTTTATCCAGAAAGGCAATCTTATAACTCATCAGAGAATTCATACAGGAGAGAAACCTTACAAATGTAGTAGATGTGAAAAATCCTTTTCCATTGGCTCAGTTCTTAGAAAACATGAGAAAATTCATACTGGAAGAAACCTTACCAATGCACTGAATGTGACTAATCCTTTATCCAGGAAGCCAGGCTTAGAACTCATCAAAGAATTCATACAGAAGAGAACCTTATAAAAGCAGTGGATAAAGCAAAGTCTTTGCCAACCTCTCAGGTCTAAGAAAACATAAGAAAATTCAAACTGGAGATCAAAGTTTCCATATTAAATAATGTATAAAGCCTATGCTTTTTATCCAAGTTCTGTCATTATAGGTCACTGCAAGCTCCACCCTAGAGAATCATGAACATGAGAAATTTGTGAAAGCCTTTAAGTAAAGCTCAAATCTTAGAAAAATTCAAGACTTTATACTGAGGAAAAATTCTGGAACTGTGACATTGTAGGAAAATTTTTGTTAAAACATTTTACTTTTTCAACCTCAAATACTTCATAATGAAGACAAAATGGAGAAGTCTAAAAATGTGCTGTTGAGTAGCAGTTTTCTGGAGACTGAAGCATTCCATCCTGTGGGGAAGCTGATTAGGACAAGAAATAAACCATTAAAAAAAAAGCTTCAAGAAGTTCCTGAAACTGACAGGATTCACTATGCTTAATCCCATGGAAGAAATTTATACCATTCCTGCTGCTTAGAAGAGGCTTTGATAAATTAAGCCAGTAAGATACAGTCCTCTTTAACATGTAGGTATGCCTACAGGTGTGTAGTATGCTGTGACTGTCTACTGTTCAAAAGCTGTATTTCACGTTGACTTGGAGTTTCATGATGACAACTGTCTGTGAGTAACTTTTGCTTTTGTAAACAGCTCCAGTTCCATATTTATATAAGGAACCCCAATAAAGCCCATTGGTTCAACAACATGGATTTCAGTGGCAAGCATACTTGGTTCTCTTTTCAGTTCCCATTTTTGACTATGTGGGTGCATATGAATGTTGTGTCTCTCCAGGAAAAATCTCTCATACCACATGTGTTGAACCCATTAATTGTTCCTCCAAACTTTTACACCAGAAAATCAATGTTAGAACAAAAGCATCTGAGTCAACTAAAGTGGGGAAGATTGTTTTGCTCACTGCTCTATGCTTACTACTATAGTAGTACATTGTCCCATTGAAAGGGCTCAACACAGACAGAATGTAGAGGCTTGGGGAGCCTAAGAAAGAAGCCTTTAATGCAAGGAAGAGAGTGGCCGGTCTGCAGTGGGAAAAATGAAAATACAGGTACAAGCTTGTGTTATTGACAGATATCATCCAAACTGAGCTGTGTCCATGCATGAATCTGAAGTCATGTTTAGACTCCATGATTCAGTCAAACTCCAATGACTCTCAGAAGACTGTTGTCCATGGGTAAATACTGAATACCATTGTGCTATCCTTGTATCCTGTTGTACCATTCTATAAGCCTCAGTAAATGAATCAAATGCCTTTTGTTAAATTCTTTACACAATGCTAATAGTGTAGACATATCAGAAAATTCAGCATGAAATAAAACTCAAAGAAATGCCTTAATAAAGACTTAGAGTCAGCTTAATTTCATGTGAGCTCATCCATAGAAATATCAAGAGACTGTGAAGCATTGAAGAGATGACCTATGAGTAAGAGAAGATGCACATACTCATATATAGCTTAGAAATCCTGCCCCCCAAAAAAGCCTGGCAGTGGTGGCGCACACCTTTAATCCCAGCACTCAGGAAGCAGAGCCAGGCAGATCTCTGTAAGTTCAAGGCCAGCCTGGGCTACCAAGTGAGTTCCAGAAAAAGGCACAAAGCTACACAGAGAAACCGTTTCTCGAAAAACAAACAAACAAACAAAACAAAACACACAAAAAAAGAAATCCCCAAGGGTGTGCTGGAAGATCATTCTGAAGCACTGAAAAAAGATGAAGTATTTAGTTCAATTCCCAAGTATTATATTAGAATATTGATACTAAAAACAGCAAGACTCAGAATTTTTAGACTTCATGTTATAATGAACAAAACCATACCATTGCATAAGTGTTTCATGGGTTTCAGTACAAAAGGATATTAATTTTCAACTAATGGGGAAATATTGTTTGAGAACATTTTGGTGTTCTCAGTATTGGAGTTTGTTGAAACATGACCTCAGATGGATTGTACAATCTTGAGTAAATTCAGTCTCCCATTGGCAAATGACTGTGTAATAATCTGTATTAATTGCTGCTCTATTGGGGCTGATTAGTCTGAAACAGGATACAGTAGAAGCTTAGGCTTCTGGACTGGTCCTTGGCAATTTGGACAATGCAACCAGCTGGACCTTGGATGCCAATTTTAAGCAGTCCATGGATTGAGGCCTCTCCACTTAGTGACATTTGATGATTATCCTACCTAATTCATATCAGATTTCCCGTGGTAAATTTGTGAACTTGTACGCAATGAAGATATCTCACTTTATACTCCCCACACAATATTATTTTCTTCATTCTATACTTATTTATAACCACAGTTCTCGTGAATGATAGCAGCAACATGTGGGGAGACTGAGTAGAGCAGGTCCAAGGCAGTCTGACAACTGGAGCCGTGTCAAAGGTAGCCTGGACAGAGTGGGACAGATGGGTATCAGTGGGGCTGGGACAATTATGTGAGCTGATGAGTGATGGGGAAGTGAAGCAGAGGTTATGTGGGCTTGGAAAATTGAGCATTTGTGCAAGTGCATGGTGAAATCTGCATTATAGGAGCCATGTTACCTGAACCATGGCATGATGGTCTGGAAAACCCAGCATTCCCAGAGGGACCTCTAGGAGCTATATTGTTCAGAACCAAATAGAAGACACAGATGTCATGTCCATATCTTGTACAGACAGGAAAACTCCCCTCAGCTGCAGGACACCCTTAGGCATCTGGGAGAATTACCAGTCAGCAGTGTAGTGGGGGAAACTTAAGCCCAGTGGAGCTGCAGGGCTGGGAAACAGACATCACAAACTGCCAAGGGCTGTGGGAGTATACAGCAAGTGACAACTAGTGTTTGACAAGTCGACCCACCAGGTGGATAGCTCCCTGATGGGGAGACCCACTGGGCAAAGCCATGAGGTCACTGACTGTGGAAACTGGTTGTTTTCTGTCTGTAACTTTCTTGGGTGCCACTGTTATGCCTCCCTAATAAGACCATCTGTGGGGTGCTTTCCACAGCTCTTTGTTAGTGTGTTTTTACATCTTGGGCATACTTACAATTGTGGATGGTCAGGTTATGATTTCTGTTTAAGCTGTATAATTCTGATGTATAGAAATAATACCAGAATATTCTTCTTTACTGGCAGGAAAGTAACAGTATTCTCAGTCTCAAAGACAGCCTTTACACATTTTGCAAAGACCTTAGAACAAGGTCAAAACAGACTAAGCTGCCCCTACAGAGAATACGCAAAGACTGGTTTGCAGGTGTTGTTTATTGCTAAATCAAGGCCAGGCTGTTTACATCTAGACATAGTCCTTACAGTAGCTCCCTTTCTGCATGTACCCTGACTGTTAAAGTTTCAGTCAGTTGTTTAATGTCTGGGACCCCTCACCAGTTTAGAGCTACGTGGATGGGTCAATGTGACATTACTAGCCTAAGAGAAACTATGTGACTTATCTTGTGTTTTGAGTATTGGTTGGGCCCAGAAAATGTAACACATAATTGCCCAGAGTTTGGCTGAGAGAGAGCAGCAGTTTGGAGAGAGATGGCTGTGTGGAGCTATGTGAGAGCTGCTGCAGAATGTGAGTGAAGTGGGTGCTGGGTGAGAGATGAAGAAGCATGAGAGAAGTGTGAGGGAGGGAGTGGGTGAAAGAGTGAGTATAGAATGAGTGAACAATCTAGAAGTATGTGTGTGAGTGAGTGTGAGAGAAAGCTGTGTGAAAGAGCTGCTGATACATAGAGGAGCTATGCATAGAAACTGTAGAGCGCTGTATGGTGAGAGAGCTATGTAAATGAGATGTTTAGCTGTGGCTGTGTGGAGATTTGTAACTGTGGAGGCGAGGAAGATGAAGCTATATAAAAAGATGTAGAAGAGAAATGTATGTAGAAGAAAGATGTGTAGACATGTGTAAACAGATGTAACTGTGTATCAAAATGTGTGGCCATATGTATGTAAAAATAGACATGTAGCTGGATGTACAGAATGTAGCAGTGTAGAGATATGTAGCAATGCGGAGACAGAAAGTCAGAGACCATTTGAAGAAGTAAAAGATAAGGTTACCATCAGAAAGCATGCACGTTTCCTTGTTTCACCAGTCATAGATAGATTAAAACTTAGTCCTAATTATCCTCAGATAGAGAAGGTCTAACCCTCACCCCTTCATGGATTTTCATGCATTATTCTGGAGGTGGCTTTAAAGCAGGCTCTCCATAGGCCCCCTGATAACAAACCTTACCAGGGGTTTGACTAGTTTTTCTGCTGCTGTGCAGGAGGATACTGTCTCTCAAATTTTGTTCTGGATGTCTACCCATGTCTGTAAATTTTAGATCATATGGACTGGGGCTAATCAGGGTTCTTTTCATTTATATTATGGTTGCCAGGATGGTTACAGAAGAATAATCTGGTAGAAGATTGGTATTATCTCTTGTTTGCAAACAGGTTTATCATGCTATTGTAGCATGTTTCTAAGACATATGCACTGTAGCATGTAAAAATAGCACTCAAAAATGTGTCTTCATAAACCACAGCAATAGCTGACCCAAGCTAATGGGAGCTCATGGACTGACAGCTGGAGAACCTGCTTGGGACTGCACTAGGCCCTCTGAATGTGGGTGACAGTTGCATGGCTTGATGTTTTTGTAAGTCCCCTGGCAATGGGATCAGGACTCATCCCAGGTACACAAACTGGCTTTTTAAAGCCCATTCCCTATGGTGCAATGCCTTACTCAGCCATGATGCAGGGGGCAGGGGCTTGGTCCTGCCCCAATTTGATATGTCAGCCTGTGTTGACTACCCTAGGGAGGCCTTACCCAGTATGAGGAGGGGATGGGTGTGAGATAGGGGAGGGAGGGGGCACAGGGGTTGGTATGTAAAAGGAAAAAAATATTAAATTAAAAAAATTTTAAAATGTGCTGTGGATATCGCTATATGTAAATAAACTCTGATTGGCCAATAGCCAGACAGGAAGTATAGGCGGGACTAACAGAGAAGAGAATTGAGGGAACAGGAAGGGAAGGGAGAGATGGCCTGGAGCTGCCGCCAGGACAAGGAAGATGTAAAGTACCGGTAAGCCAGGAGCCACGTGGCAAAGTAAAGATTAATAGAAATGGGCTAAATATAAGAGAGCTAGACAATGACAGGCCTGAGCTAATGGCCAAGCAGTTTAAATAATGTAAGAGTCTGTGTGTTTATTTTATAAGTGGGCTCTGGGACTGGCAGGACTTGGTTGTGGGAGCTGGAGAGAAATTCTCCAGCAACAAAATGTGTCTTCATTAAGAAATCATATGATGCATTCTTAATGTTACACCTTACAGTGTGGAAAAGTGCAGTATGTATGCTGTGGGTGAATAACAGGGCACAATATTTTTACAGTCATAAAATGCACTATAGATTAGGACAAAATTGGAAAGCATCTTTTAAATAATGTATGAGAAAAATGCTCTAATTGTCTTTTGGTCCAACAAAAAGCAGTCTTGCCATGTATGCATGGACAAAGTGGCTTGATACTGTTTTGTCTGGCTTTGTCTTAGTTATTAAATATATCACTCTGAAATTTATCATTCTAGTCCTATCTTGTTCAGAACTCACCGTGTAGACCAACTCTGGCCTTACATGGCCTTGCCTACCTCTGCCTCCTTAATGATAGGATTAAAGCAGTGTACCAGCACAGTTGACTCAAACGCTCACTGTTTTAATTTCAGGATTTGATGACATTCAGTTTTACAGCTTTGTACTTCTATCAGAAGGAATGCCAATGCCTAGACCTCGCACAGGGAACTGTACAGAGATTGGATACTGCAGAATTCTGGTTTCTGTGGGTGAGAATAGTTTTCTTACAGTATCACTTCCAAGTCTCAGAGATCTGTTTGAATGAGTCCCACATCTCACAATGGAAAGAAATTCTCAGAGGAATAAAAGAACAATTTGTGATATTTTATCTTTTCTTCATATACGTCTTATTGGCAGGCTTAAGACTTCTCTCATTTTTGTTCCACGATAAATTCAGAAGCTCAGCAATGTAAAATATTGTCATCCCAATCACTCAGTTCCATCCCCACCCTTGAGTTTTGGGTGATCTGCTATTAGAAGTGGTGAGACTCAAGTTATAGGAACTGAAAATTCTCCCTAAATATGTTCAGTATTGTTACGCCGCATGGCAGATCTCTATTTTGCTTTCTCTTCATCTACTGAGCACAGTACTGTGTTAGAAATCCAGGTGCTTTCCTAAGAATCTCTTTCTCATTGGCTGCATTCACTGATAATCCAAACCTGCATAGCTGTGAAGGTGAACAAAGAAGCCTGGAATGTGGAAATGTCTGATGTGTTTTGGAGGAACTGAGGCCAGAAAAGTGAGGAGTACAAGTGTCAGGTGAAATGGAATGGAGAGGGGATCTGAAGAGATGGCTCTTTAGTTAATAGTATTTACTGATCTTGAGGACATGGGTTCAGTTCCCAGCACCCACATGGTGGCTGACAAGCATAGATAACTTCAGGTCTGGAGATCTGATGTCTTCTTCCAATCTCAATGGGCGCCAGGCACAAACATGGAGGATATACATACATGCTGCCAGGCATCCATACCCATAACCTAACATACAAAATATGACATTTAAAAAATAAATGTACAAATGGAAAATGAGGTTGGATTTGCCACATTGTTTCTCTAGAAATGATTGTAGAATATTCTATAAATAATCTCAAGATTATTCTATTATGTATGTTACTGGCTTCCTAGGTAAGACTTAATCTTAGGAAAAGTATAATTTATTTGGTTGTGTTTGTGAAGAATGACATCCAGTTCCATTTCTATCACTTATATATTCATATCACTTTACGTGAATTTCATTACTTTGATTTTAGCACAATGTAAAATTAGGATAATTCTTCCCTATAAGTTTGTTTCTTGATCTCCTAACTTTGAAGGTTTTGGTAATTTCGTTAGATTCTATTTTCTTTCTGGTCAATTTTTTCATTTCCTAATATAATGCCAGCAGGATGTTGGGAAGAATTGTTTAGTATCTCTGCAGAGTATTAAGCTCTGTCTATATTGTCTTCCCACTGACATCTCCTTTTGTCTGTCTTTAAACTGTTACTCAGTGCTTGTTATTTCAATACTTTTAATTGGTTTTGAAAATTCTTGGTTGAATCTTTTGAGGGTTTTGAACTCTTGTAGCTTTTTCCGTATTTGATATCTTTTTAGCATTACTTCGTTTGTTTTGCAGAAATTGTCCATTTCTCTTGAAACAACTTGCTTAGAATCTTTAGGGCAGAGAAACCTCTCACTGTCTTCTCATGATTGAATGAGAGCATGGTAGCCATGTGTCAGTGTTCACATGTCATATATGTATTTTTCTGTTTTCCATTTTCTGTTGCTGTTCAGTGTGCATGTTGATCAGCGATTAATTATTCATTATTGCAAGAATGTATTGTACTATAGTTAGTTATTTCATACAAAACCAAATTATGATATATTTGAATCTTATGTGAATTTTTTGGTGGATTGTTTGTTGAAGAAGTTGCACACTTACTTGCATGGTGGCTGCAGTTAGATTAGTTAGATTCCCACCAACACTGTGTCTCTGTGTCTTTTTGTTGCATTGTCGGCAGGATTTATTACTATTGAGGACGTTGAGTATGACACTGACTAGGCAGAGACTGAATCTCAGTGCACATTAGGTTGGGAATTCATGACTAAGGTTGTGTAGCATGGAGATTTTAGTCAGAAGATTGGTTTCAGATTAAATGAGTGGGAAACACAAGAAGATAGGTGCTGCCTGTCATGAGTGCTGCCCACTGACCAGCTGTAATGGGTGCCCTGAGTATTCGGTGTCTCTTGTATCACTTTGTTTCTTGTAAACAGGAAATCAGGAATGGTTATTCAGCAAAAGTGGTAGCATATGCATTAAACATGTGAAAAAAATTTCTATCTGTGGTTGGGAGGGGTCAACAGCATCAGAGACCAAGTACATAACAGCCTTGTGATAGATAACCCCAAACCCCTATGCTGGAAAAAGTTGGGTTTTCAGGCTCAGAAGACATAACTCCCCAAGTTCTTTGCCTCAGACCATTCTAGCCTTGCCAAGCATTTCCCAGGTTTTAGAGGAGGAATTGCATTCTTTCTCCATACACTGGGGCCTCAAGAAAAGCCTCAGATTGATCTAGTCATCACAATTTCTTGAGCCTTGAACGAGGTGATACAGATGTTCCACTTAGAATAGAGCTCTCTGGCATCATGTACTGTCTCATTTTGGCCCATTATTGTTTTATGTACTAATGTCTGTGCACTGATTACAAGATTCACCAAGGAAAGCTGGGTCTGTCACTTCACTTTCAGTGTAAGCACGTATTTATCAAGAAGTTTGCCATTGGGACTTTTTAGTGTGTCCCCTATGGTGCCCACCATCTACCACACTGTGTGTTCCTCATCAGGTTTCAGAACCTGATAGGAATCTCTCTCTGAAGGGAGGCTTAAATCCAAGCAGAAAATGCTTTGCTGTAAGAATTACTCATCTTTTGCTTTCATAAAGCATCATTACCACAATAATGTACATAAGAAACAGCTTGCTTTGGCTAATGCTTCCAGAGGGGTAAGAGTTCATCATGGCAGGGAGGCCTGAGAGGAAGCAGCGATTTTAATGGAATGGAAGGCTGAGAGATCACATCCTCAACCACAGTTACTAAGGAGAGAGAAAAAGAACTAAGGTGACTTGGTGCTGTGGGATGGTCTGTATGTCACATGTGTTGCTGATTAGTCAATAAATAAAACACTGATTGGCCATTGGCTAGGCTAGGCGGGACAAGGAGGAGAATAAAGCTGGGAAGTGGAAGGCTGAGTCAGAGAGACACTGCCAGCCACCATGATGACAAACAGCATGTGAAGATGCCGGTAAGCCACGAGCCATGTGGCAAGGTATAGATTAATGGAAATGGATTAATTTAAGTTGTAAGAACAGTTAGCAAGAAGCCTGCCAAGGCCATACAGTTTGTAAGCAATATAAGTCTCTGTGTTTACTTGGTCGGGTCTGAGCAGCTGTGGGACGGCAGGTGAGAGAGATTTGTCCTGACTGTGGGCCAGGCAGGAAAACTCTAGCTACAACTTGGAGACTATTTTTTTCTCAGAGCCTATCCCCAGTGACATACTTTATTTAATAATATTTCAACAACTATATTTTCCAAAATATTTTTGAACAACTGAGGATTTAGAGTTCAAATACATGTGTATAGAGGGACATTCTCATTCAAACCATGACAATCAGCCTCCTAATATTCATGCCACCGTTTGACCCAAGGTCATAAGATAGAAGAATTTATCAATGTATGAAATAGACCTTGAATTTCTTGTTTATTCTGAGGCAGTCTCACTATGCAGTCCTGTCTGGCTTGTAACATGATAAGTAGACCAGGCCACCTTCCACCTCACATAGATCTTCCTGCGTGTCCCTCCTGGGTGCTGACATTAAAGACCTGCCTCACTGCATTATTCCAGGCTTCAGCTTCACTTTTGTCTTGTAATATTTCTGCTAGAATGCAGCTAGACATTTGTTCACTTTTTTTCATCAATTATTTCTTTGGTTGAGTGATCCAGTTTTTTGTTGTTGTTGTTGTTTTGTTTTTGTTTTTTGTTTTTTGTTTTTGTTTTTTTTGTTTTTGTTTTTTTTTGTTTTTTTTTTTGTTTTGTTTTGTTTTTTTTGCTTTGTCTTCAAGCCCTGATGTTAGTCTTCTCCCTTCTTCATCCTGGAGCACAGGCTTTCCCATGAGTTATTATTTCACTTAATCTGGTCTTTCTCAGTTCATATCAGGTTGAGATTTCCTGAGTTTTCTTTCTCCATATAATGCAATGTTTACATCCTTCATTTGCTTGTGTTTTCTTGGCCTTCCCTGAGTGTGTTCCTGTCATTTTTTTTTTGTCCAGGTGATTGTCTCCTGTTTATGTGCTTTGATTTCATTGAATAGGGTTCGAATTGTTTTTTGAGTTCTGTATCTTGGATGTCATTTAAATTGCTCTTCTTAGGGAGCACAGGTATGACATTCGTTAGTGATCTGGTGTGGCGGTAGTCTATCACTGCTTGTCATATTGCTTTAATCTTAGCCTGCTATTTGTCTTTTGCTGTGTGTTTTTAAGTCAGCTGGCTAGAATCTCAATATGAGATGTTACACTAAAAGATTGAGAACCCGGGGATGTGGGGAGAGGTATGACAGGAAACTGGGTCCACTGCCCTATTAGATCTAGCTGTGGTCTAGGCTGGCAGGAAGCATGTGGGGAGACTGTGCAGAGTGGGTCCAGCCAGCATGGCATCTGGAGCTCTGTGGAAGACAATCTGAGACAGAGTGGGAGGCACAGGTCAGGGGGTAAAGTGGAAAAATGAATAGGGTTAGAGGAAGTGCCTACATTGGGCTTAGTTATAGCTGAGCTATAACTTGAGGCCCAAGCATTGGGGTGGGGCCAGAGGAGGACCCTAGGACCCAAAGGCCTAAGGCAGTAAAAAAGCTCCCCTCCGTGAGTGAACTGAGGGGACTGCATGGTGAAGAACCTGAGCTAAGGGCAGGGGTCAGGGTCTTGCAGAGAAGTGAAAACTCCCTGCAGGTGTTTGCTAGGCAGTAACACTGGAAATGGACCAGCGGGGTGATCACTTTCTCTGCTAATGCTCATGAGGAAATTATTCTCAGAATTATTTTGTGGATATCTTGCCATTGTTGGTAAGGTTGAGATCTTATGAACTAGGTTTTGTCCTGATTTTTTTCATTTATCTTATATGTGCCAGAATATTCTATTAAAAATAATTTTGCTGCATTGAATTAATGTATCAAGGTTTCAAACAGTGTTCTCTGCCTGTTTTGGAGCTAACAAGGCTTTTGAAATTTGTGTTCATCCTCCCTTTCCTACTTTCTAGTCCTACTACTTCCCTCTTCAAGAGAGTGGCATTTAGAGCGTGTGAAGCATCCCCAAAAGCTTGTTAGATATTACTCTCATAAGGATCGACTGAAGATGTGATTGGATCCCTAAGGGTACTTTTGCAGTCTCATCCCCTAGCTCTGTGCCAGACCACCTACTATGTATGGCCTTTCCTCACTCTCTGCCTCCATTCCCAGGGGACTAAGCAGATCCAATGGATATGAATGTAAAGAGCATTGGAGCAGAGCTGTGAGCAGTAGATAGAGAAGAAACTGCAGTCAGGATATATTATAATATAATAAGAGGGGAAAAAGAAAAATATAATAATATATAAGAGGGGAAAAAGAAAAATGAAATTAAGAATTTTTCGGTAAATAGATGGAGCTAGAAAAACAGTCATCCTGAATGATGTAACCCAAACCCCAGAAGACAAATACTGTATCGTTTCCCTTATATGTGGATGTTAGCTTTTAAGGTTACAGAATCTTTGCTTCAATCTGAATAGCCACAGAGGTTATGTACTAATAATATACCAACAGAGACAAAGGGATCTTCCAAAGAAAGAGGAATGGAATATGGCGTTGTGGAAAAATAAAGAAGAAGCTGGAATAAGAGAATTAAATATGGAGGGCTATAGGTGGAAAGGGTAAAGGAGGTAATACTGAGTGGCCCAACTAACATTTAAAAATAACTGAAAAACCATATAGAAACCTACTACTTTAGAAGCTTCCTAAAATACACACATATGTGAAAGGAATGTAAATGGAGTCACCATATTATCGGGCAGGCAATGATCTCATAGACATCTTGTGTCACTAACCAAAATATCCTGTGTCAAGAATAGGCTACATCTTGTTTAATCACTGGCCAAGGGGGTCACATAAACACCCTCTGCAAACGTTACAGGATAATGCCTGTTGTCTGCAACAGCGACTTCCCTGTCAGATATACTAGTGCAATAGTGGGAAAAAAAGTGTTAACCAATCACTTTTTACAATTGGATTTAAGGCCCATTTCATGGGATGGTACCCATACCTAACATTGCTAAAGTGGCTAAGAATCTGAGACTACTTAAGTCATGGTCCTAGGGGAAAACTTGCTACTATGATTCTGCTCGGCAGTAGTTCTCAACCTGTGGATTGTGACCCGACACCCTGACACATGGGTCACATATCAGATATCCTGCATATTAGATGTTTACATTACAATGCACAATGGTAGCAAAATTACAGTTATGAAGTATCTACGAAATAATTTTGTGGTTTGGGGTCACCACAACATGAAGAACTGCATTAAAGGGTCATGGCATTAGGAAGGTTGAGAACCACTGTGCTAGAGGAATATAACAATAAAATGACTCCTAATGACATATTGCTATACCCGTTGAGCATTGCTCAGGCCTCATGGGAGAAGCTTCCTCTTGCAGTAAATGGGAGTTAGCAACATGACCCACAACTGGACAATGTGCAGAAAGTGAGAGGCTTTAGCAAACTCAGTCCTAAAAGGGATGATTTCATCGAACCCCTTCCCTCAAGGCTCAGAGATCTATGCAAAAGAAGAGGCAGAAAGATTGTAAGAGCCAGAAGTGATGGATGACTCCAAGGGATCAGTGTCTTCAAGACACAACAGGAGTAAGACAGTTTTCAACTCAGAGACTGTGGCAGCAGGTTCAAGCCAGATGGGGGTCCCGGCACTGAGTGACGTAAGTGAAATGGATGCCACCCTAAGCCAAGAAGCTCTGTGCAACTGATATCTGCTGACAAAGGGAAAAAACATTTTCTCAAATGGAGTGTCATGGGCAGTGTAGGGTGGGGTAGATTAGCACAGTCCAGTATAAGTCCTGTGCCCAGGAGTAATCCACCAACACAGCCTTAAGTCAAAGATATTTTTTGAGTTCTTTTTGTTTCATTCGGTTTTTTGTTTTGTTTTGTTTTTGTCTCACTGGTTATTATTTGTTTATTAGTTTTGTTTTGTTTTCAAGTGTTACTTTTTGTTTTGATATGTGTTTTTTGTTTTTTGTTTTTTTGTTTTTGTTTCTTTTTGAGAGAGGGAACAAACGTGAGAGCAAGAAAGCAAGCATAAAATTAGGTGAGTAGGGAAGATCTGTGGGAGGGAAAACATGATCATTTTACATTGCAGAACATTTTACATTGAAGAACATTTTTTAACGAAAAGAGAAATGGGGAAAATAGCCATTACATGAGATATATGACCATTTCTGTATTGTTTGTCCTCCATAGTCAAGTCAGTAAACAAGATCTCTACTAATTGTAAGCACAAGAGCTCTCGCCTCCTGTCCCTTTCCCAGAAGAGAAGCTGTTTGCCAATTGTGATTTTCTCAGGAGCTGAATAAAGCATCTTATCCATTAAAAAAAAATAATAGGAAGTGCTGATCCTCATTTTGACTTTATGAAGATGCTGACATTTCATGTCCAGACACGGCTTTGCCTCTAGGGCTGCTCCTTGTGTCTGGAGTTCTTTCAAATGGAACATTACCTACAAGAACACTGTCCTAGTTAGTGTTACTGTTCCTGCCATAAAACACCATAACCTAAGCAGCTAGAGGGGAAAAGGTTTTATTTGGATTATGCGTCCAAATCACTGTTCATAATCAAAGGATGTCAGGAAAGGAACTCAAACATGGCAGGAATCTAGAGGCAGGAGTTGATGCAAGGCCCGTGGAGACGTGGTGATCACTGGCTTGCTCCTCATAATTTGCTCAACCTGCTTTTTTTATAGAACCCAGGACCACCAGCTTGGGGGTGGCACCACCCATCATGGACTGAGTCCTCCCCTATCAATCAATGAATAAGAAAATGCTGTATAGCCAAATATTATGGAAGCATTCTCTCAGTTGAGGTTCTCTCCATTCAGAAAAATCTGGCCTGTGTCAAGTTGACATAAAAATATCCAATACAATTAACCCCTTGTCAACTTGATGCACAAACACATCAAGCTGCAATCTTTGATTATTGTTCTTCCCCAAGATCACACACTAATATTGGCATTGCATCATAAAACATTTTACACATTTAAAAAGTCTCATGGTCCTTAAAAATTCAAACACTTAAAGATTCAGTCTCTTAAAGATCCAAACTCATAAAATCCATAAATTTCATAAAAAGTTCCAATTCTCTCAAGTATGGGCTCCTGTAAAATCAAAATTAACTATTTTCTTAACTTCAAGAGGGGAGAACCTAGGCACAGTCACAAAGCAAAGCAAAACCAAACTCTTACTGTATAAACAGCACAGTGACCTATGTCTGGAATCTATTCATGATCTTGATTTCTCCAGCTCCTCCCTCTTCAGCACACAAAGCTTATTTCTAGCTCCTACTGGCTCCACTCCACTGCTTCTGCTGTCCTCGGTTGTCATCCCATGGTACTGAGGTCTCCAAAATGCTTGGGTCCTCATGCTGCAACTTGGAGTAACTTGGATGAGGGTACAGATGTGAATGATGCAGTCAGGTGACACTAGTATATGGAAAGTGACCCTGCATTTAATGTGTAAATTCTTCTACCATTTTCCTAGTTATCTATTGGTTACATTCTAGAACCTGCATTGCCAGGGCGAAAGTGTTGTGATGAGTGTGGGCTGATGAGCCTCTTTCAGTGGATATGGACTGCAGAGAATGTAGGACAAATGTAGGCAATTCTTCGGCATGCATGGTGATATGTCCTATTTGGTATTTGAGGTGAGGTACACAGAGCTAGTGTTCTTTTCTGGATCTTGTAAAACATTTAAAAATCAGCATTTAACATGTGCATGACCTCTGCTTCTGTGATGAGCTGTCCTGGTGGCTTAAGACCTGCATGTAGAGCTGGGCAGTGGTGGTATGCAACTTTAATCCTAGCACTCGGGAGACTGAGGCAAGCAGATCTCTTTGAGTTCAAGGCCAGCCTAGTCTCCAGAGTGAGTACCAGGACCCTTTCTCAAAACAAAACAAAACAAAACAAAACAAAAAACAAAAGACCCACATATAGAGGAATGTGACAGAAGGAGTCTTTCATGGGGAGACAGAACAAATACATCTTTCAAGAGTGCAAATAAAATTTCTTGTGATCCAAATTGTCATCAGAGAGGCATCATCCAGCAACTGATAAAGGCAGATGCAGAGACCCAGAGCCAAACATCAGGTGGAGTTCGGGGATCCTGTAGAGGAGAAGAAAGGTGTGTAGGAGCCAGAGGGGTCAAGGACACCACAGGAAGGCTCACACAACTAATCTGGGCTTATAGGAGCTTGCAGAGACTGAATCAACAGTGAGGGAGCCTTCATGAGACTGACCTAGGCACTCTGCATGTATGTTACAGCTGTGTAGCTTGGTCCTGTTATAGGACTTCTAACAGCAGGAACAGGGGTGGTCTCTAACTTTTACTGGCTTTGGGGACCCTACTTCTCATATTGGGTCACCTTGCCCAGTCTTAATACATGGGGAGGTGCTTAGTCTTACTGCAACTTGATATGCCATGTTTTATTAATAACTTATAGGAGACCTGCTCTGTGCTGGATGGAGATGGAAGTGGAGCAGATTAGGGGTGGAAGAAAGGAATGGGGGAGAGGGACTAGGAGGGGAGGATGTGGGGGAGGATACGGCTGGGATATAAAATAAACAGATGAATAAAAAAATTTCTAGTGGTCCACAATAAGCATGGTGCCCAGTTATGTTTTGTGTGTAATAATTATTATTTCCTTTTTAAATTATTATACAACATAGTGGATTTCATTACAGCACTTTTACATGAGTTCTAAAACAGGATGTCCCTCCCTGATCCTCAGTTCTCACAGGTCAATACCTTGTGATAACCCATTTCTTCTACTTAATCTTTGATTTCCTACATTGTTTTTACCTGTATTAGATTCCAGTAGTGGCTATGAAAAAGTCTTGTGTTGAGTACCTTTGCTGGTATATGCCCTTCTGTCACCCACATCTGTTGCTCATCTTACTACTGATTTTGTTTCTCTTCAAGTAGATGCTTTTCACTTTATGTCATGCATGTATGTGTTCAATTTATGAAACAAATGTGGTAGTTTCTTCTGTATTTATTTTCCTATTGGCTTCACTTAGTACTTTATCCCCAATTGCTTTATCCCTGATTGTACAAGAGTCAGAGACAATCCCTGTTCCTGCTGTTAGGAGTCTTAGTACTTCAACTTTCAAATAATCTCTCTTCTGCTTTCTTTGTGTAAAAATGCACATGTAGACACACAGAAACCTGAACACACACTGTTAAGTCTAGAGTCTGTGAAAAGTCTGAATTTCCCAAGTCTGTCTTGGTTATTTTAACGTGATAATCTGTTTCATCCCCCATTCCTGCTAATGACATCATTTAATTCTTCCAGGCTGAGGACAACTCTATTATATGTATATAAACCCTGTATGACTTTCATCTGGTTTCAAATATGTCTAAGAGAAGTCTGGACCCAGTGATCTTATTTGTTTATTTCATCCCTGGTTTCAATCATTTATGAATTATATAGAAGCTATTTTAATTTCTATAAGTTAGTTACGTGATGTCTTAGGTTTTTATTGCTGTGAAGAGACACTATAACCACAGTACCTCTTATAAATGAAAACATTTAATTGAAAGTACTCACAGTTTCAGAGGTTTAGTCCATCATCATCATCATCGTGGCAGGGAGCATGGCAGTATGCATGCAGACATGGTGCTAAGCTGAGAATCCTACATCTTGACTCAGAGGCAACAGGAAGTCAGCTGATAGTCACACTGAGGGAAGCTTAAAGAAAAGAGACGTCAAATTCCACCCGCACAGTGACACACTTCCTCCAACAAGGTTACTCCTAACAGTGCCACTCCCTTTGGGTGCCATTTTCTTTCAAACCACCACATATGATTTCATTAAAAATTGCTGTGTATGGGGACTGGAGAGATGGCTCAGAGGTTAAATGTGCTGGCTGCTCTTCCAGAGGTCCTGAGTTCAATTTCCAGCAACTGTATGGTAGCTCACGACAATCTAGTTGTTATTATTGTGGTTATTATTATAGTGGTTATTGTTATTATAGTGGTTATTATTATAGTTATTATAGTGGTTATTATGATGCCTTCTGGCATGCAGGTGTACATATAGAGTGCTCATACATAAAACAAGTAAATTTTTAAAAATCGCTGCATATATTATAAAGAAGTCTACATTGCTAATTTTCTAAATGCTCATCAGTTGTCACTTATCCTTTCTTTTCTCATGGTTCTGAGTATTGCAGTCCATCACCTCACACACACAAGGCAAGTGCATTAAAACAGACCCACATAGCCTGAGTCCTGATACTTTATAGGCTAACTACAAATGGATTATTGATTTTTTATTAAGTATTTCTATGGGTACTGAGGACATCAGGAATGCAAGGCATGTGTGCTACCTCTGGGTTACATCTCCAGCCAACATTATTGGCTCTTGTCCAAAGATTTCATTCATAATTTATACTTTGCAGAAGTCCATTCTGGCTAGATAACTTCACATATCATTACAAATTCCGTGTTATCCTTTCAGGACTCCAAACAATGGCTCTATTAGTATCCTGGTATTTACTATCCAGACTCACAGCTGCCTCTAGTGTTGCTCCTTGTATCCAGCATTCTTTCAGATGGTCCATTATTTATACTGTCATTACCTCCAAAGTTCTCTAGAGACTATTCCATCATTTTCTATCACTGTTCCACCTAACAACAGGTGACTTAAATAATTTACATCCCATTATAGGCTCCCAAGTCCTGAACTCCAAGCTCATATGAATTTTTTATCTACACTAACTGTAGATACTAAGTCAGTAGTTTAAAATTACAAATTTATTTATTTCCCTGTATTTCAGTGACTTACCTTCGTGTATGTGTGTACACCATGGACATGTGATGCCACTGAAGTTAGAAGAGGGCCTGAAATACTAAACAGAGTTGAAGGCAGTTTTCATAGTCCATGTTTGATTGCAAACTGAACTAGGGTCCTCTGCAAGAGCAAAAAATCTTTTGATGGCTTACCTATCTAACTTCCTCACTAACATTCATCAGTAGATTCTTCATAAATACACAGATTCGTGGACAGATAATAGGAGACAATATAAAGAAGACTAGTAGACATGACACTTCTAAGCAGAATCATTACAGAAAGCAGTGAAGCTCATTAGAAAATGCAGATATATCTTATATTGTATACTCCTTGCCAGAAACCTGCTTGACATATTTAATGAAGCCAAGATCTTGTCATTCAGCATGACCTAACATTGTGTAGTTATGTACCTATTTTATATTTGTGAGTTAAAAAAGTTTCTTTCTCCCTGAACTTTTGAAGAGAATCTCTCTCTGGTCTAAACAAATTTATATAGCACTCAGGGAAAAAGATGTATCCTAGTAGGCTTGCATTGGAGGCCAAGATGGAGAAGTCTTCCACAGCCACCATGACCTTGTCCTTGGTGCTATGGTAGACAAGGAGAAAGGTGACCCAGACAAGGGAGAACAACAGCACAGTGAATGTCAGAAACTTGGCTTCATTGAATGTGTCAGGGAGATTCTTGGCCAAGAAATCCACACTGGAGCTCCCCAAACCAGGAAGCCCAGGTATCCTAAGACTGTGGCTGTAATGGAGCCCTTGTTGCATGCAGTGATGATGTGGCCATGCCCAGAGTGTACATAAATGCCAATAGAAGGAGGAGAAGCTCCCCAGAGAGATTTCACAGAGAATAACTTAGATGAAAGAATAGATGGCAATGATGTAGTCAGGTACTCCTGACACCAGAAGCCTCTTTATTTTTCTTCCAAAGGCAGTGACTTCTAAAGCATGAACCATTGTAATTGTTTTGGCCAAGACAGTAGAAACAGCCACAGTAAATTCAAGTCCATATGTGATTTGCTGCAAGATGTAGTGAGTGAGTTAGTATAGCCAACGAAGAGCAAGGAGCGGAAGATACAGAAGATAAAGGAAATAACTTTTATGTAACTGAAAGTGTGGATATTGGCCTTCACAATGGGAGTGCCTTTGTGTTTCACAAACACCCCAGAGAACCAGAACTATGAGTGCAGACAAATAAAGGCTATGCAGAACCAAGACATCTCCAAGGGATCTTCATAAGCCAGAAAGACCACATCCTTGTAGACGCAGTGGCTCTCCTCTGTGTTGGCATACTGGTCCTTTGGACACATCACACACTGACCAAAATCTGATGGAGAAAGGAGACTATTATTAGTGAAATGTCAGCATTTCTTATTGACAGGACACTTAAAATAAGTATGTTGGAGAAGCTTCTCAGCATCAACACACTTTTGCTGCTGAGGTTATAGCTGAATGACATTATGGCACAGCAATGCTACCAGCTCAAAATACTCATCATCATTATTCAGAAGGAAACCAATAAGTTATTTCCTTTTCCTCCTATTGGAATTTTCTGAATCCATGACCACAATCAATACTACACACAGAATATTATGTGAGAAAATTAGATATATGCTGGTGTCAGGAGTTTTACCTACTTCCATAACTAAGATGTTTTAGTGTGTTGGTTAATTAATACATTTATTTTTTATACTAAACTGAGGGACCAGAATTCACTTAGTACATTGTGTAATGCCATGCATACTAATGTATGGGAACACATTGATTTTAAAAAAATCGAATTGCTTCCCAATGTCTAAAAATTCCACAAGAAGACCTGGGTATATGCAATGTGGAACCTTTGCTGATCCTACAACACAGTTCTATTAGTGTTTGACAGCATGACACAAAGTACTATAAAAAGGCAGATGGAAACCTGAGTTTAGAAATTATCACTACCAGACTCTCCTGTGGTCATATCTATGAAGTATTTTATTAATTGTTAATTGATGTACTAGGGCCCAACCCACTTTGATACCTATATGCCAGTGGGCCTGGAGTGTATGAGACAACTAGCAGAGCAAGCCAGTAAGGGGTGTTGCTCTACAGCCTCTGCTTTAGTTCCTGCCTCCAGATTCCTGTCTTGTCTTCCTTTCACTATGAGCCAAAGAAACCTTTCCTTCCCTTTTGACTTTTGGTCCATGTTTTATCACAGCAACAGAGATGCAAGGTAGGGCAGAAGTGCATCTGAAGAGAGGGAAACAGTTCCTCAAATCCGAAATCACAAACATGACCTCCAGTAAATTCACACTGTAAAACCTGAGAAACAGTGGAAAGAGTAAAACAGCTGAAGAGGCAGGGGCTGGTGCATTTGTGAGGAAGAAAGCTGAGCTGATGTGTAACGAGCAGGAAGGCAGAATGTTTCCTGAGGTGAAAGGGCTTTACAGAGGCTATAAATATTAGGGCAGTGGTCTCAACCTTTCTACTGCTGTGACCCTTTAATACAGTTCCTCCTGTTGTGATTTCCCACAACCATAAAATTATTTTTGTTGTTCCTTCATAACTGTAAATGTGCTACTGTTAAAAATCATAATGTAGGCCGGGCGGTGGTGGCGCACGCCTTTAATCCCAGCACTCGGGAGGCAGAGCCAGGTGGATCTCTGTGAGTTCGAGGCCAGCCTGGGCTACCAAGTGAGTTCCAGGAAAAGGCGCAAAGCTACACAGAGAAACCCTGTCTCGAAAAACCAAAAAAAAAAAAAAAAAAAAAAAAAAAAAAAAAAATCATAATGTAAATATCTGTAGGGTTTTTTTTTTTTTTTTGGTTTTTTTGAGACAGGGTTTCTCTGTGTAGCTTTGCGCCTTTCCTGGGACTCACTTGGTAGCCCAGGCTGGGCTCAAACTCACAGAGATCCACCTACCTCTGCCTCCCGAGTGCTGGGATTAAAGGCGTGCGCCACTACTGCCCGGCTAATATCTGTGGTTTTTGATGGTCTTAGGTGATACCTGTGAAGGGGTCTTTTAAACCCTAGGGGCCATGAACCACTGTATTAGATCAATAGATTATTTTTTCAGAATTAAGTGAAGCATTTTCATAATTGAAAAATATTGATATTGCTGTGTGATCATGAAAATGGTGATTGAATCAAAGAGGTTCATTGGAAAGATTGCTGATTTTTATGTTTACATTACATTTTTTGTTCAGGGTTAAGTTCTCTGTCAAAAATCTATGGTGACTTTATTCATAGGATCATTTCACTGTCAATAAGTAGTGATAATTTTATTTCTTTCCTTTTCTTTTTTGAGACAAACTCTCTTGCTCTGGTTGTTGTGAAACTAGCCACATAGACCTGGCTGGCCTCCAACTCATAGAGATCAGTCTTTCTTTGCCGCCTGAATTCTGGAATTGAAGGTGTATTCAATCCACACCTTCTTCATTTCTTCCCTTTTTTTCTTGTATTCGTTTTAAAAGAAGTTTTTTTTTCTTTCTAAGATGTTAAGGGACTATACTGAAAAGGAGTTCATAAAGTGCACACCAATGTCCCATTTCTGACTATTTCTTTTGATGTTTTGTCTCACAGTGCAGGCTGTGTTAGCCTGGAAATCAGTATGTTAGACCAGGGTGGCTTCAGATTTACAAAGAACTACCTACTCTACCTCTCACATGCTGGAATTGAAGACAGGCATCAAAATATCTTCCCACTTTTCATTTCCCTGAAAATGCTTTGAGTTTTTCTCCATAGAATACAGTGTTGTTTAGCAGTTTGCTGTATAGACTCTTATTTTATCAATTTATGTTCTTTCCACTTCTTTCAGTGTGTGTGTGTGTGTATGTGTGTGTGTGTGTGTGTGTTAGAGTTTGTTATGCACAATTTTCTATTATTTTAGATGATCTTGTAATTTTCATCCTAGCAAATGTTGATGTGATCTATTAACCTTAATTGATTTGATTTATTTATCCTTTACTGATTTGCATATGCTGAGCCATATTTCATCCATAGTGTGATGTCATCTTGGGCACAGAGACTGATCTTTCTGATGTGCTATTGAGTTCTGTTTACCAGTATTTAGTTGAAATTTCTCAATCCTGTCCATCAGAGAGATTGGCCCATAGTTTTGGTTTAATTTTATTCTGATTCTCTCTGCTTACTGCTGAGGCCATGTTCATCTTTATGAATGTAGTATGTTCCCTGGATGTAAAAATCACTGCATTAAAAAAAAATCTCCTTGTACTGATTGGAAACAGAAAAGGCCCCATCTCCTAACTGGGCAGACCAGGTCTCTAGCCTCTAGGCCCCTGGGGCATAATATGTGCCCCTCCTCCCAGCTATTGGAGCCCCAGGGACAGGGCAGCTGCCTCTTTCTCTGATCCCTTGCCAAGCTAACCATCACCTAAGACACCAGTAACTACCAGAGTCATAAGCCCACCCTGCAGTGATTGGAAACAGTGACCACCAGAGTCATAAGACCACCATGCACCAATTAGGAATAGCTGCTCCCTGAGACAGAGCCCACTGATGCCCACTGGACTAAGAGCTGCTCACTGAGACACAGAATCCATCAGCACAGATTGGACCAAGATCCCAAATTAGAACAAGAGCTCCCATTAGACCAAGAGTATCGATCTGACCAAAAGAGTCTCTCTCACACACAGATACCACTTGCACGGAGTGGAGGAAGAAATAGAGTATCGATCTGACCAAGAGAGTCTCCCTCAGACACAGATACCACTTGCACGGAGTGGAGGAAGAAATGGTTAGACACCAGTGAAAAATACAGTCAACAACATAAAGACCAATATGGCACCATCAGAACCTAGTGGGTCTACACCAGCAAGACCTGAACATCCCAATACAGAAGAAGCAAAAGAAATCAACCTTAAAAATGACTGTAAGGGGCTGGAGAGATGGCTAAGCGGTTAAGAGCACTGGCTGCTCTTCCAAAGGTCCTGAGTTCAATTCCCAGCAACTACATGGTGGTTTACAACCATTTATAATGAGATCTGATGGCCTCTTCTGGCCTTCAGGCAAAGCATGCAGACAGAACACTGTAGACATGATAAATAAATAAATAAATAAATAAATAAATAAATAAATAAATAAATAAATCTTTTTAAAAAAATGACTGTAAGAAGATAAGAGAGAGGCCTTTAAAGAGGAAATGAAAAATTCCCTTAAAGAAATTGAGGAAAAGACAAACAACAAATTAGAAGAAATCAATAAACCCCTTAAAGAAAGACAAGAAAAAGTAATTAGACAGGTGAAGGAAACAATTCAAGATTTGAAAACAGAAATAGAGGCAATAAAGAAGACACAAACTGAGGGAATACTGAAAATGGAAAATATGAGCAAACAAACAGGAACAAAAGCTGCAAGAATAACCAACAGAATGCAAGAGATGGAAGAGAGATGGAACACCATGAAAAGACCAAACCTAAGAATAATAGTGATCAAAGAAGGAGAAGAATACCAACTCAAAGGCACAGAACATGTATTCAACAAAATCATAGAAGAAAACTTTCCCAACCTAAAGAAGGAAATGCCTATGAAAATACAAGAACCTTACAGAACACCAAATGGACTGGATCCAAAAAAAGTCCTCTTGCCACATAACAATCAAACCACAAATATACAGAATAAAGAAAAAACACTAAGAGCTGCAAAGGAAAAAGACCAAGTAACATATAAAGGCAGACCCATCAGAATAATACCTGACTTCTCAACGGAGACTCTAAAAGCCAGAAAGTTCTGGACAGATGTTATGCATACACTAGGAGACCATGGATGTCAACCCAGAATACTATGCTCAGCAAAACTCTCAATCTTCATAGATGGAGGAAACAAAATATTCCATGATAAAACCAGATTTAAACAATAACTATCCACAAATTCAGCCCCATAGAAAGCACTAGAAGGAAAAATCCAACCTATAGAAGTTATATACACCCATGAAACATAGGCAATAGATAATCTGACATCAAAAAACACCAAAGAAGAGAAATATACAACACTACCACCAAAAAAAACAACAACCAGGAATTAACAATAACTGGTCATTAATATTGATTAATATCAATGGTCTCAATTTGCTTATAAAAAGACACAGGCTAACAGAATGGATTTAAAAAAAAAAAGGATCCATCCTTCTGCTGCATACAAGAAACATTCCTCAACTTCAAAGACAGACATTACCTCAGAGTAAAATGCTGGGAAAAACTTTTCCAATCAAATGGACTTAAGAAGCAAGCTGGTGTAGCCATCCTAATATCTAATAAAATAGACTTCAAACTAAAAACAATTGAAAGAGATCGGGAAGGACAATACATATTTATCACAGGGAAAATCCACCAAGATTAAGTCTCAATTCTGAACATTTATGTTCCAAGTACAAGGGCATCCACATTTTAAAAGGAAACATTACTAAAGCTTAAATCACACATCAAACCACACACACTAGTAGTGGGAGATTTCAACACCCCACTCTCACCAGGGACCTAACAGAAGTTATGACTCAAATGGACTTAATATATATCTACAGAACATCCCACCCTAACACAAAAGAATATACCTTCTTCTCAGCACCCCATGGAACCATCTCGGAAATTGACCACATGCTTGGTCACAAAACAAACCTCAACAGATACAAATTGGAAAAACATCCTGTATTTTATCAGACCAAAATGGCTTAAAGTTATGTTTCAACAACAACAAATATTACAGAAAGCCTACAATCTCATGGAAACTGAATAATGCCCAAATGAATTACCAATGGATCAAGAAAGAAATAAAGAAATTAGAGATTTCCTAGAATTCATTGAAAATGAAAGTACAACATACCCAAATTCATGGGATACTATGAAAGCAGTGCTAAGAAGAAATTTCATAGATTAATTGCCCACATAAAAAGATAGAGAAATCTTACACTAGTGACTTAACAGCACATCTGAAAGGTCTAGAATACAAAGAAACAAACTCATTCAGGAGGAATAGTTGCCAGGAAATAATCAAATTGAAGGATGAAATCAATGAAATAGAAACAAAGAAAACAATACAAATAATCAATGAAACAAAGAGCTGGTTCTTTGAGAAAATCAACAAGATAGATAAGCCCTTATCCAAATTAACCAAAAAAAGCAGAGAGAGAGAGAGAGGAGAGAGAGAGCATCCAAATTAACAAAATCAGAAGTGAAAAGGGAGACATAACAACAGACAATGAGAATATCCAGAAAATCATCAACTCATACTTCAGAAACCTCTATTCCACAAAATTGGAAAATCTGAAAGAAACGGACAATTTTGTGGATACTTACCATATACCAAAGTTAAATCAAGACCAGATAAATTATTTAAACAGACCAATAACCCTAAGGAAATAGAAACAGTCATTTAAAGTCTCTCAATGAAAAAAAGCCCAGGACCAAAGGGTTTCAGTGCAGAATTCTACCAGATTTTCAAAGAAGAGCTAATACCAATACTCTTCAAATTGTACCACACAATAGGAACCACACAGAAGGAACATTACCACACTCCTCTTATGAGACTACAGTTACCCTGATATCCAAACCACACAAAGGTGTAACAAAGATAGAGAATTATAGACCAACTCCATCATGAACATCAATGCAAAAATACTCAATAAAATATTGGCAACCAAATCCAAGATCTAGCTAGAGCAATAAGGCAAGAAAAGGAGACCAAAGGGATAGAAATTGGAAAGGAAGAAGTCAAACTTTCACTATTTCAGACAATATATGATATGATATGTTATGATTTGATTTGATATTGTACATAAGTGTACATAAGTGACCCCAATAATTCTACCTGTGAACTCCTACTGCTGATAACCTCCATGGTGCTGTTCCAGTGGAAATGAATTTCTGTAGTATGTGTTCATCATTAAGTCTTGTTCTGTCCCCTTCAATTATGAAGGATAGCTTAGCTAGGTATAGTAATGGGCTTAGTCATTATATCTTGATGTGTTTGAAATATGTCACTGATATGCCCTCCATTTAGAGTATCTATAGATGAATGTTCTTTTATCAAGATGAAGCCTTCCTAAAAAACTGGACGTTTCTCCTGCAACTTTCGGTTTCCTCTCTTTGTTCTGTACACTTTAGGCTTTCAGTAAAATATAACAAGTGCAAATTTCTTCTGATACTCTCTATTTTTACATTTAACTCCCTGTCTCAAGATGGCCCAATTTCCTGCTGTGTCTTAAAAATTCTCTGCTATAATTTTATTTTCTGCTATAATTTAATATAATACACTCTTGGTAAATTTGATGGGCCTACCTTCTTCTCTTGTGTCCATAGCTTATAATTGGGACTTTTAATAGTATACCCGATGTCTCATAAGCTTTGTATTGCTGTAGTTTGAATTCTTAAATTCATCTTGCTGGTCTTCAAGTGTTCATATCTTGTCAAGTGTTTCTTTTGGTAAGACTTGTCACTAAGTTTTGGATTTGAATTCTTGTGTCTTCCATTGTCAAAATTTTAGTGGTTTTATTTTTGTTCATTTGTTATAATCTGTTAAAAGATATATGAACAAAATAAAAGTTAAAACTCTTTTGAAAAACAAAATATTACAGAAACATGTATATGATTAACATGTTGAAATGTAGCATGAATGAATTAAAATTCATACATTGTAATTTAAGATAAAATTCACAAGCTATCAAAATCAGAGTGTTCAGCACTGTTCCATAAAGACATGTGAATATATGAACTGTTCTGTATGTATGAATTAAATATTGTACAAAATGTTATGAACACAGTTTCACTGATGAAGTGTTTCAATCTTTCTAAAAGATAAAATACTAATTTTCTCAGGCTCCTTCAAAGAATGAGCACAGTGAAAAAATACAATGAATTTTGTGAATATTTTTGGGAAATATATTTAAGAAGGTGCATTTGGAAAATATCTTTAAGAAGATAATTACAAGAAAAGGATTTCATAGAGCATTCTCTCCATTATACTGAAGAAACATGTCCTGCTAAGAGTACAGATGCATTTTATAAAGAGATGGTATCAGAGACAAAGTAGTTTCATGGAATGTGATTCAGTGATCTAATGATTTAAAAAACAGATACATCCATGTCCTTATATGTAAAGAAATCATATACATAACAATAGAGAAAACCATCAAGGCTGATTAATTTTGGCACCATGAAGTAGAATAGAAAATTGAATTACTGTCTAGAAAATGCTTATATATTTGTTCCTGAAGAACAAAGAGATGCCTTGCTCTTCATTGGTCATCCCAACACAGCCACCTGTATCCTGCAGCAGAATCTATTTGGACTTCTCTTCACTGTGGCTCTATCTGTAGTGTAGACAAAACTGCAAATATAGTCAAGTCCTTCAAGGTTTCTGTTCTGGGATGCATGATAAGGTAGTTAATGATATCAGAGTCTCCTAACATCACCATTCCCCTCTGTACCATGACCCAACTTCTCTCTGCAATATGGCTGGCAACCTCTCCATTTGTTTACACAGATGCTCACTCTGAGCATGGACACATCATCATTGTCATGTGCAATAAGAGTTCAGCTTTTGCCTTCCACTGTGTCTTGGGTTACCTAGGTGCTGTGTCCCTAGGGAGCTACCTTATGGCTTTCTCATCCAAGAATCTTCCTGATAAATTCAGCAAAACCAAGTTCCTAGCTTTTAGCATACTGGTGTTCTGTGGTGTTTTGGTCACCTTCTCTAGCTACCACATCACCTAAATGAGGGCCATGGTGGCTGTGGAAGTCTTCTCCATTTTGGTTTCCAGTGCAGGAATCCTGGGCCTCATCTTTGGACCTAAGTGCTACATTGTATTATCAAGGCCAGAAAGTAACTCACTTAATCACATCAGTGACTGAACACATTCTAATATAAAAAACCCTTCTGAAGCTTAGCTCACATGTTTCTGAAATTAAATGGAAATTCTGAAGCCTATTCTGTACCATTTAGACAGTCACATATAGATTATAATTTAGCATTTGATGGTATTGGCTATTAGTTCTTTAATTATATTATGTTAATTTCATCTATAGCCACCAGATTTTTCATTTTGAGATATACATTGCATTTCTGTTTCCTTTTTTGATACCTACTATTACTGTGGTCTTATTGAACGAATTCGCTTATAAAATGCAATCTTACATGTTTTTCACTTTGGTCATTCCTAGTTTGAAAGTTTTATTTTAATAAAGATTCATCTCACCAATCAGTGATGCCAAACAAGTTACAGAGCCTTGTAAGTCACTTGACGGTTTTCAAAAATATTTTGTAGCTTTGCCTTCTAGTGTACTAACTGTGTCAATATATTAATGTGTTTCTGAAACACCATGTGAATTTTATTCAATTTTGTTACTAAAACTGAAGGTTTTGCCCAACCTCTGGTGTGAATTGAATGTTCCTCAGTTTATCAAAGCTGATGAACTTTGTAGAAATGAGTAGTTGAAGGTGTTTACCTGTTACAGTCACAGAAAGCTGTGAGCAGAGAGTCAGGAGGCCAGGTTGCATCTGAGCATTTGAAAGATTTCACTGAATTTCAAACCCAGGCTTCATGTAATTAGCTGCAAATTGATGGATCTGATAAACTGATAATTGAAACTGGATCATAAAATAAAGAACCAAATTAATAACCTACTATGCAACTCTTTTTGTAATATCCTGATATAGAATAATATTAAAAAAATACATTAATTTATTTTTTTAATTTATTTATAATTCAATTTAATTTTACATATCAGCTATGGATTCCCCTGTCTACCCTCCTCCAGCACCCCCCTGCAATCCCCCCAGCCCAACCCCATTCCCATCTTCTCCACAGCAAGGACTCCCCTGGGGATTCAGCTCAGCCTGGTAGATTCAATCAAGGCAGGTCCAGTCCCCTCCTCCCTTCACCCAGGCTGAGCAAAGTGTCCCTGCATAGGCCCCAGGTTTCAAACAGCCAGCTCATGCACTAAGGACAGGTCCCAGTCCCGTTGCCTGGGGGCCTCCCAAACCATTCAAGTTAATCAACTTTCTCGCTTATCCAGAGGGCCTGATCCAGTTGGGGACTCCTTAGCTATTGGTTTGTAGTTCATGTGTTTCCACTAGTTTGGCTATTTGTCCCTGTGCTTTTTCCAATCATGGTCTCAACAATTCTCGCTCATACAATTCCTCCTCTTTCTTGCCAATTGGATTCCCGGAGCTCCACCTGGGGCATGGCCATCGATCTCTGCATCAGCTTTCATCAGTCATTAGATGAGAGTTCTACCAGGACAATTAGGATGTTTGGCCATCCTATCACCAGAGTAGATCAGTTCAGGCTTTCTCTCGACCATTGCCAGTAGTCTATTGTGGAGGTATCTTTGTGGATTTCTGGGGACCTCTCTAGCACTTTGCTTCTTCCTATTCCCATGGGGTCTTCATTAATCATGGTCTCATTTTCCTTGTTCTCCCTCTCTGTTCTTGATCCAGCTGGGACCTCCCGCTCCCCTAAGCTCTCTTTCCCTCAACGCTTGCCCTTCATTACCCCCCTCACGTCCAGTTTACTCATGTAGATCTCATCTATTTCTCTGTCGTTGGGTGATCCCTGTGTCTTTCTTAGGGTCCTGTTTTCTAGGTAGCCTCCCTGGAGTTGTGAGTAGAGCACCACAAATTAGTTTTAAGGGTTTCAGAAATGGGACCTCTTGAAATTAAGAAACCTCTGTAGGGCAAAACACACAGTCAATAAGACAAAATGACAGCCTACAGAATGGGAAAAGATCTTCACCAACCTCACACCTGACAGAGGGCTGATCTCCAAGATATATAAAGAATTCAAAAAATTAGACATCAAAATACAAAACAATCCAGTTAAAAAATGGGCTATAGAGCTAAACACAGAATTCTCAACAGAAGAGCAAACTGGGGGTGAGGGTGGGCAATGGAGGACAAGGAATGGGGGATGAGAATATAAAGAAATGGGAGGTTTGACCTGGAACAGGGACAGAGTGGAAGAGCAAGGAAAGAGATACCATGATAAATGAAGACCTCATGGGATTAGGGAGAAACAGGGTGCTAGGGAAGTTCCCAGGAATTTACAAGGATGACCCCACCTTAGACTACTAGAAATAGTCAAGAGGGTGCCTGAACTGGTCTACTCCAGTGACCAGATTAGTGAATACCCTAACTGTCATGATAGAGCCTTCATCCGGTTACTAATGGAAGCAGATGCAGACAGAGATCTACGGCTGAGTGCCAGGCCAACCTCAAGAAGTCCCCAACCTCCAGAAGTCCAATAGATGAGAGGGAGAAGGGAATCTATAAGAAAGGGACATCGAGATCATGATGGGAAAACATACAGAGAAGACCAGTCAAACTAGTGGAAACCCATAAACTGTGGACTGATAGCTGTGGAGCCCACATGGTACTGGAATAGACCCACTGGATAGGCAAAATAGTTGTTTAGCTTGAACTGTTTGGGGGAACCCAGGCAGGGGGATCATGATCCATCCCTGGTGCATGAGCAGGAATTTTGGAGCCTAGTGCCTAAGGTGTGACACCTAGCCCAGCCTTGGAGCAGGGAGGAGGGGCTTGGACCTGCCTCAACTGAATGTACCATGGCTCTTCCCCATGGGAGACCATGACTTGGAGGAGGTAGGAATAGGGGAGGGTTGGGAGGGAAGGCTGGGGGGGCTGGAAGAGGGAGGAGGGGGATCTGTGGTTGGTATTTAAAATAAATAGAAAATTTCTTAATATTAAAAAAATGGTTAATTTGATATTTCAGACTTGGCTTTTGTAAACTATATATGCATTTATACATTAGTAACATGATAACTATTCATGTATTAGAAGAAAATATACTGTGGTAAGTTGGGTATTAATATTTATATTTCATTGCAGATTTTTTCTTTCATGGATATTTTCATGATTCACATAAATATTTGCTCACTTTTATTTGAAAGAGTTTTACTACATGATGTTTACTTTAAGTCAATCTTGATATTTCATATTGAAGATCTAAAGTAATGTGAACTTTCACTTGTATAAAATTGTTTATTTTCTTCTTCTTTCTAGTCATATGTCCCCAATCAACATTACAGAAAAAGATAGTGTTCATTAAAGTATGTCACCCTTCTTCAGTGTTAATTAGGGCTCACAGGGATTTGATTTTTCATAAAAATCAAAGAATAAGTTAATATCAAATTAATAGAGTGCTTTACTTTCATTAATGTTAATTAGAAAATTAAGGAGTTTATCTCATCTATCCTGCTGTTGAATGGAAATGTTGTGAAACAATAATAAGTTAAAACTCACACAAGAAGTTTTCCAGTTCCATCCTTTCCTACTGACAAGTTTATAGTCTGATGCTATTATCAACCAATTTAAAATATTGTTGATAATTAGTTATCAAAATTAATATTTTTCTGAAAAATCCAATACTGTATTTTTATTTGGAAATATTTTCACCAACTTCTTCAAGTTTCATATTGCAGGATTCTCAGTAATATTCATATATGTTAATTAAAAATAAAATCAACATTTGATCACTTTAACAATTGCCATATCTATGCTGACTTATAGGAGAAAGGATAGTAAATCCAACAGTGGATGAGTGTTCCCCTTGTTCCATATCCTCTTCAATGTAAGCTATCATTAGTGTTTTTGACCTTAGCCATTCTGACAGGTGTAAGATGGTATCTCAGAGTCAACAGGAATATTTTCTTTTTTTGAGAGAGAGAAAGAAAGATTTATTAATGAGAGCCTAATTAAAGTGACAGTTAGAGAGTTGAGAGAGAGAGAGAGAGAGAGAGAGAGAGAGAGAGAGAGAGAGAGAGAATGTTTCCATTTCTTATAAAGACTGATCGTTTTTCATAACAAAATAAAAATGTTTTACGTCTGGTTAAGATTTTTTTCCATTTTTCTTTATTAACAAATTTTCTACTCACTCTCCATACCATGCACAGATTCCCCCTCCTCCCTCTTGCCGTCTCCCAGCCCTCCCTCCCAAGCCACCCCACATCCCCACATCCCCCAAATCAAATGTCTCCCATGGGGTGTCAGCAGAGCCCTGCACACTGAGCCTAGGGAGGTTCAAGCCCTTTCCCACTGTACCAAGGCTGTGCAAGGTACCACACCACAGTCACCGGATTCCCAAAAGCCTGCCTGTAGATGTAACCAACTGTCTTATTAAATAAGAAACACAGAGCCGATTCAGAGAAGAAAGCCAAGAGGTCAGAACCAAGAGCCTTACCCTTCCTGCTTCAGCAATCCTGCTTCAGCCAAAAGAGCTCTTCGAAAAAAAAGGGGCCTACTTCCTGTGTGTATGCCTTCTTATAGTCTAGCTGTTCTGCCTTCTCATTGGTTGTAAACCTAAACACGTGACTGCCTTGTCATTGCCTGTATGTACCGCCCTCCAGGTCCTTAAAGGCGTGCGCCACCACCACCACGCACTTGCTATGGCTCTAAAACTCTGACCCCCAGGCAACTTTATTTATTAACATACAATTAAAATCCCATTTCAGTACAAGTAAAATACCACCACATTTTCCCTTTTCTATTTTAATAAAAAGAAAAAAAAGAAAAAGGTTATAACTAACAAAAGAAAAACTATATACAAAAGTACAATAACTATATACAATATATACAAATAATAAATGTCTAAACAATGTCTAGTCCATTTGTATTTGACAAATTCAGAGATAATAATTTCATTATCCTATTTTGTTAAGTCCAAAATGTATCTAATTCACTTTCTATCCTAATTAATCTTCAACTATAACTAACTAACCTTCAACTATAACTAACTAATCTTCAACTCCCTCAGAGACCCAAGAAGGAAATAATATTAGCTAACAAAAATAAAAACAGAAAGTGCATGCAAGCAACTTCCAAAAGATTTGTGAGTTGACAGAAACAGCCAGATGCCTGGACAGTCACCTGAGGTTTCTCTGCAATGCTGGGGCATCATCTTCAGTCTATAGGCTTAGCATATCTGACAGACTCATTTGTGAAGTAGGATGTAAACAAGGTCAACAGTTCAACCTCACATTGGATGAGAGCAGTCCATGCACCAGAAACACCTGAATTCCACTAGTGTCATGTCATGATTCAGGATTTTAAATTCTGGAAATTGTTGATGGTTTTTTAATTTAGCTGCCCATTCTTCTTGGCTGTGTACATATGGCTTCATCTCAGCATCCCGTTCTTCTCCACATCCCTCTATCAAATGCCAGTTTACTATTGAGAGGCGTGAGCTTAGTTACTCTTCAAGAATAACTGTTTCAGCTGCTGTTCCATTGCACATCAGAAGCCATCGGCCCATTGTCTGTTCAGCTGCCTTCGAAGAAAAGGGCACTGTACCTTTTCCAAGTTGCGAAGGCCACTTCAGGGATGGTGCCATATTGTCCTGGCCTCAGAAGATGCCTTTTGATAAAGCCATAACCACACTTGTTTTGGCAAGAATCAGTAGTCCTTTGTTTCATGTCCTGTCCGTCCATTTTGTCCTGTTGATTCGAGGATACTTTGTTTTCCAGTGGCTAACTTGTGCCACAATGAAAGCTAACTCCATACGCAGTTTCTTCAATGCCCATATTTTCTCTGAAGTAGATTGGTACTGCCAGGAGCCGACATGTCTCATAGTCATAACAAAAAAGAAAAATTTTCTAAGTTATTAAAACATTTTAAATGCCATATTCTGTAGATCTCTGAAGGGTTTGAAGATGACCTGTCTAAAATATATCTGCTCAATTTTTAAAACATATCTAATATGACTACAAGTTCTATTGTAATGTCTAACTACTAACTATCATTTCTTTATATCCTAATAGTTGGTAATAATAACATTCAAGGATCAGAAAATTGCATTGTTAAATGAACAATATAAGTACAATTAGAAATATACATATAGCATTTTCTAACAATATCAATTTTAATATATATAATTTGTATACAATATAAAACAATCCAATCCAATGTAAAGTATTTAAAACTAGTAATTGTCTTTTTCTTCTTCTTTCTTTCTCTCTTTTTTTAATAAGAACCTTAAATCTAATCTGCTTAGTCTTTTTCCTAACCCTTGACAACAACTTGTAACCAACCCCGCTAAACAATGAAAATTATCCCAGACCCAAAACCCATTAAAAAGACCAAAAACCACCCGCCCCACACCACCTCTTTGGGAATGTGGGCGTCGTATCCTTAAAATTGCTTCCTGCTGGATATGGGCGAAGTTATCTTTATCCTGAAAGAAAAATTTTAGGTTAATTGTCAAATTCTAGGAAAGGTAACTATATCCTTCATTATCCAGTTTGTGTATAATGCCAAAGTTCAGGGTTAATCTCAAGTCCTTATTTAAGTAGTCTTTGAGACTGGATCAACTCATCTAGTCATCTCAAAATTGCTCTGAGCACCTTGTAGTTCAAAGCTGATCTGTAGATGATGTTTGTCAGCTTAGTGATGTTATTATTGTCCACGTGGAATTGTTGTTGTGGGGCCCCAACTTCTTCCTGGAAACTTCAGTTGATGTTAGGCCTGGCCGTGAATTCCTGTAGAAAACTGATAAGAGACTCGAACACAAAGACATATATATGTAGCTAATTGAAGCCTTTTTTCTAGAATTAATTAGTACTCTACATGACCATTCATATCTTAACAAAGTTTAAAATGTATATATATATCTATATATCTATATATATTAATCTTGTAAGTTTTGACATAAAATTTATACTTTAAGAAAAGTTTAAAGAATCAGAATAGAATCAAAGAGTTGAGATTAGTAATAGAATAGTCCCTTAATTAATTTGGCTTTTCTCCTGTCTCATAGCAGAAGATGGCTCTTTTATTCTGGCATGATACAGGGAGTTTGCATTTTCCTTTTAACAACATGCTTGAGTTTAAAGAAGGAGAGCCATTCTCCAACTCCAAAGTCAGCTTTAAATTTTAATTGGACTGGGACTATTAGAAGACCAATAGTGTTAAATCTTTAGAGAAAAGCAGAAACAAACATTTAGGAAGACATAAAATTTTTTAGATAATATATACCCATATGCCATTTCACTCTGCTTCCTGGGATAGATGATTTGTCCCTTTTTTTCAGTTGTCTTATTTGTCCAGTGTTCTTTAGATTCCTTAACCTTCATTCTCCTAAAAGACAAAAACAAAAACCTTTCCCCAAGACTAATTTTGGGGATGTTCTTTTTTGGCAAGTTATTATCTGATTAAATGAAAAGACATGTGTTACTGGTATAAGTTAGTTTAAATTGGATGTTCATGTTGGTTGATGAGCTATCATCTCCTCTAATTAAGAGGTTTTTCTTGTTCAAATCGAACCTTTATCAATTTTGATGGTACCCACAACTTATCTTCTCCTGTAGAAACAAAAGCAAAACCTCATCCCCAATGTAACACATACCCTGGTTTCCATTCTGAGGTCAGCACATCCTTAAAGTATATAGGCTGGTTTAATTCTGTAGTTTTTTCTATTATCCAATGTCTCTCTGCAGCTGTTGTTCCTTTCTCATTGGCATTAAGAAAATTCAAAGTTAATAGAGCATTATGCAGTCTATTTCTGGGGGTTTTTGTTACCCCTTTCTGTTTATTTAGCATATCCTTTAGAGTTCTGTTTGATCTTTCTATAACTGCTTGACCTGTAGGATTATGTGGTATGCCTGTAATATGCTTTATATTGTAATAAGCAAAAAACTGTTTCATTTTAACAGAGACATATGACGGAGCATTGTCAGTTTTGATTTGTGCAGGTATACCCATGATGGCCATAACTTCTAGCAAATGAGTGATTACAGAATCAGCTTTTTCAGAACTCAAAGCAGTTGCCCACTGAAATCCTGAATAAGTATCTATAGTGTGGTGTACATATTTCAGTTTTCCAAATTCTGCAAAGTGAAACACGTCCATCTGCCAGATTTCATTCCTTTGAGTACCCTTTCGGTTACATCCTGCTGGTAATGGCGTTTGATTGTAGAAGGAACAAGTAGGACATTTCTTTACTATTTCTTTGGCTTGTTGCCAGATTATGGAAAAATCCTTTTTTAAACCTTTACTATTGACATGATGTTTTTTATGACATTCTGAGGCCTCCATCACATTTCCTATTAATAACTTATCAATCTCATCATTGCCTTGTGCTAGAGGGCCTGGCAGACCAGTATGGGATCGAATGTGAGTTATATATAAAGGATGACTCCTTTTCCTGATTGTATCTTGTAATTGAATAAATAGTGAAGTTAATTCTGAAGCATCAGGGATAAATTCTGCAGTCTCAATATGTAATACTACTCTTTCAGCATACTGAGAGTCAGTTACTATGATGAGAGGTTCTGAAAAATCCATTAATACCAACAGAATAGCATATAATTCTGATTTTTGAACTGAATTATAAGGACTTTGAACCACTTTACTTAAATTTTCTGATTTGTAACCTGCCTTTCCTTGTTTGTTGGCATCTGTATAAAATGGACAAACTCCAGATATGGGCTTTTCCCGTACAATTCGAGGCAAGATCCAATCAGCTCTCTTTATAAGATCAATTCTATCGCTTTTGGGATATTTGCTGTTAATTTCTCCCAAAAAATTACTGCAAGCTCTTTGCCAAGGTTCACTTTCTGTACATAATTTTTCAATGTCCTCCTTAGTTAAAGGTATGACAATTTCTGCTGGGTCTATTCCTGTTAATTGACGAAGTCTCAATTTTCCTTTCCAAATCAAGTCAGAGATTTTTGTCACATAAGTTTTTAATTTTTTATTTGGTTTATTTGGTAAAAATATCCATTCTAATATAATATCTTCCCTCAGCATTAATATTCCTGTAGGAGAATGCCTAGAAGGTAAAATAACCAAAATGCAATCCAGCTTTGGATCAATACGATCCATGTGCCCTTCATGTACTTTCTTTTCTACCAAGGCCAATTCTTTCTCAGCTTCAGGTGATAACTCTCTTGGACTATTTAAGTCCTTGTTACCTTCTAAGGTTTTGAACAAATTATGCAGTTCATCATTTTTTACCCCAGCAATAGTTCGTAGATGAGAAATATTTCCAAATAATCTTTGAAAGTCATTAAGAGTCTGTAGTCTATCTCTCCTAATTTGCACCTTTTGGGGTCTAATTTTTTGTAGCTCTATTTTATATCCTAAATAATTAATAGAATCTCCTCTTTGTATCTTTTCAGGAGCAATTTGTAATCCCCAGCAAGGCAAAATTTTCTTTACGTCTTTAAACATTCTTTCTAAAGTATCTGCATTTGAGTCAGCTAGTAAAATATCATCCATATAATGATAAATTATAGATTTAGGAAATTTTTTACATATCACTTCCAATGGCTGTTGTACAAAATATTGGCACAGAGTTGGGCTATTCAACATTCCCTGTGGGAGGACCCTCCATTGAAATCTTTTAACCGGTTGAGAATTATTATAAGTAGGCACTGTGAAAGCAAATCTTTCTCTGTCTTTTTCTTGTAACGGTATTGAAAAGAAACAGTCTTTTAAATCAATAACTATGAGAGGCCATCCTTTTGGTAACAGAGTAGGCAGAGGAATTCCAGATTGTAGAGAGCCCATTGGCTGAATTACTTTGTTAATTGCTCTAAGGTCGCCGGGCGGTGGTGGCGCACGCCTTTAATCCCAGCACTCGGGAGGCAGAGCCAGGTGGATCTCTGTGAGTTCGAGGCCAGCCTGGGCTACCAAGTGAGTTCCAGGAAAAGGCGCAAAGCTACACAGAGAAACCCTGTCTTGAAAAACCAAAAAAAAAAAAAAAATAAAAAAAAAAAAAAAATAAATAAATAAATTGCTCTAAGGTCTGTTACCATTCTCCATTTACCAGATTTCTTTTTAATAACAAATACAGGAGAATTCCAAGGGCTGGTTGATTCCTCAATATGTTGAGCATTTAACTGTTTTTCTACCAGCTCTTTTAAAGCCTGGAGTTTCTCTGTTGTTAAAGGCCATTGCTGGACCCATACAGGCTTGTCTGTTAACCATTTTAAAGGTAGAGCTGTTGGTGTCTTTGGAAGATCATCAGTTGTTGTGCCCTGTTCTTGTATAATATGGATGGCTGGTGACCACTCAGAATAATGTCTTTTAATATTTCTCTCAGAAACATGTGTTAATTTATGATTTGTTTTTGAGATTGGAGGGATGTTAATCTGAGTATTCCATTGTTGCAACAAGTCTCGACCCCATAAGTTCATAGCTATGTTAGCTATATATGGTTTTAATTTTTTTCTCTGTCCTTTTGGACCTATATACTCGAGCCATCTTGCATTCTGTTTTACCTGAGATAATGTCCCAATTCCTAACAGTTGAACATTTACCTCCTGAAGAGGCCAAGTTGGATGCCAAAATTCTGGTGCAATTATGGTAATGTCCGCACCTGTGTCTACCAGACCAGACAACAAAACATCATTTATTTTTATCGATAATTTTGGTCTTTGTTCATTAATAGAAGTTTGTCAAAAATTTTTTTTTATATTTGTTCCTTGAATTTTTTATCCTCTCTGTTTTATCATCCTGACCAGCATGACTTATTCCAATATGCATTTGGTTATTTAATTGTTCTGGGTAGGGGTTTCCTCTACAACTGCAGGAAAGTTTTGAACTGGATTTGCTGTTGGGGCCTGCATGAGGCCCCTCTGGGAGTTTCCCGAAGACTGAGGCAAAGGATTACCCTGTCTGTCCCTTGTTGATCTACATTCGTTGGTCCAGTGTTTTTTCTTACCACACCTTCTGTATATTCCAGAAGGAAGGGGCATTTTGTTGCCATTGTTCCTTGAAGAAACATTGTTTCTAGGAATGACCTGTTTATAGTCCCTTTTTAAATGTCCTTGTTTTTTACATCTAAAACATCTAACATTCCTCAAACCTTTTGAAATTGTTTTTCCTACCCATGTATCATCATGCTCATGAGCTTCAACATTAACTGTATCTCTAATCCAATCTTTCAAAGGTGCAGATCTTGCCTTTAACGGCCTGATTATTGTTTTGTATGCTTCGTTCACATTCTCAAAGGCCAAAGATTCAATTATTATCTTACTAGCTTCTGAATCCGGGACCCTTCTCTTTATTGCTGAAGCCAGTCTTTGTAAAAAATCTGTGAAAGATTCTTTTGGGCCTTGTACAACCTTTGTAAATGACTCAGTTGTTTTTTTTTTTTGTTTTGTTTTGTTTTGTTTTTTTGGTTCCTCAACTCTGTCCCATGCATTTAAGGCTGCATGCAATGTTTATATGATGTCCAAATTAGGGTTTGGACATCATATAAACATTGTGTTTGTGCTGAAGCATATTGACCTTCTTCAATAAGTTGATCCTGGCAGACTTGTATTCCTTTATCCCTCCACTGCTTTTTTATATTTTTATATTTTATATTTTTTATATTTTTAGCTTCGTCCTTGAACCAAGTTAGCCATTGAAGCCTTTGACTGGGTTCAAGAACAGCTTGTACCAGCTCCCGGCAGTCCTGTGGTACAATCCTATTATATGTTGACCAAGAGTTTAACATTTGCTTTACATATGGGGAATGCATGCCATAAGATACTATTGCCTCCTTAAACCTTCGTAAATCTAACATTTCAATTGGAGCCCAAGTATTTTGTGTAGTCATTTGATCAGGCAACTGCTGTACGGTTACTGGACAAACTAAGGGTGACTGTATGAAAACAGGCTTTCTTTCTGTAACCCTATGATCCAATCTTGAAGCAACTTCACTGTTAGTTTCTTCTGTCTGAGTTTTTACAGGTTTAATAGGTTTTTCTAAAGCTATCATCCTGGCACTTAAATTGACTATCTTTTTAAATAGTAAAATGAGGATAAACATAGTAATAAAATGCATAATTCGATCAACATTAATCTTCTCATATAGCTGTTCCATTGTCAGGCTGTCTAAAATTGCAAACAAAGCCCAATTTTCTTCCAATGTACATTTGTCACGTTGGGCGCCAAATGTAGATGTAACCAACTGTCTTATTAAATAAGAAACACAGAGCCGATTCAGAGAAGAAAGCCAAGAGGTCAGAACCAAGAGCCTTACCCTTCCTGCTTCAGCAATCCTGCTTCAGCCAAAAGAGCTCTTCGAAAAAAAAGGGGCCTACTTCCTGTGTGTATGCCTTCTTATAGTCTAGCTGTTCTGCCTTCTCATTGGTTGTAAACCTAAACACGTGACTGCCTTGTCATTGCCTGTATGTACCGCCCTCCAGGTCCTTAAAGGCGTGCGCCACCACCACCACGCACTTGCTATGGCTCTAAAACTCTGACCCCCAGGCAACTTTATTTATTAACGTACAATTAAAATCCCATTTCAGTACAAGTAAAATACCACCACACCTGCCCATGTACCAGGGATGGGTCCTGATCCCCCTGCCTCGGTGGTCCCCAAACAGTTCAAGCCGAACAACCATCTTCTGTATCCAGAGGACCTAGTCCAGTCCCATGGGGGCTTCACAGCCACTACTCTACAGTTCATGGGCCTCCAATAGTGTGGCCGGTCATCTCTGCCCTTCCCCTCATGATCTCAACATTCCCCTCCTGCACATTCCCTCTTCTCTCTCATCAATTGGATTCCCAGAGCTCAGCTTGGTGCCTGGCCATGGATCTCTGTATCTGCCTCCATCAGTCACTGGACAAAGGCTCTATGATGATAGTTAGGGTATTTGCTAGATCAATCACCAGAGTAGACCAGTCCAGACCACTGCCAGCAGTCCAAAGTGGTGTCATCCTTGTGGGTTCCTGAGAGCCTCCCCAGCACCCTGCCTCTTCCTTTTCCCATGATGTCCTCATCTATCATGGTAACTCCCTCCTTGCCCTCCCGCTCTGTCCCTGTTCCAGCTTGACCCTCCCATTTCCCTATGTTCTCATTCCCCACTCCTTGCCCTCTGCCCCCCACACCCAGTCTGCTCATGTAGATCTCATCCACTTCTCCTTTGCTGGGTCATCCATGTGTCCCTCCTAGGGTCTTTCCCTGTTAGCTAGCCTCTTTGGAGCTGTGGGTTGCAGTCTGGCCATCCCTTTCCTCATATCTGGTATCCACTTATGAGTGAGTACATACTATGTTTGTCCTTCTGAGTCTGCGTTACCTCACTCAGGATGATATTTTCTAGTTCCATCCATTTTCTTGATATCATTGTTTTTTTACTGCTGAGTAGTATTCCATTGTGTATATGTGTCACATTTTCTTTATCTATTGTTCAGTTGAGGGGCATCTAGGTTGTTTACAGGTTCTTGCTATTATGAATAGTGCTGATATGAACATAGTGGAGCATGTGTCCTTGTGGTATGATTGAGCATTCCTTGGGAATATGCCCAAAAGTAGTATAGATGGGTCTTGAGGAAGACTTATTCCCAATTTTCTGAGACACTGCCATACTGATTTCCAGAGTGGCTGTACAAGTTTCCATTCCCACCAAAAGTGGAGGAGTGTTTCCCTTGCTCCATATCCTCTCCATCATAAGCTGTCTTCAATGTTTTTGATCTTAGCCATTCTGACGGGTATAAGATGGTACCTCAGAGTTGTTTTTATTTGCATTTCCCTGATGACTAAGGATGTTGAACAATTCTTTAAATGTCTTTTAGCCATTTGAGAGAATTCTGTTGAGAATTCTCTGTTAAGCTTTGTAGCCCATTTTTTATTAGGGTTGTTAAGTATTTTGAAAGTCTAGCTTTTTGAGTTCTTTCTATATTTTGGAGATCAGCCTTCTGTCAGATATGGGCTTGGTGAAGATCTTTTCCCACTCTGTAGACTGCCGTTTTGTTTTATTGACCGTGACCTTTGCTCTACAAAAGCTTCTCACTTTCAGGAGGTCCCATTTACTAATTGTCGTTCTCAGTGTCTGTGCTATTGGTGTTATATTTAGGAAGTGGTCTCCTGTGCCAATTTGTTCCAGACTACTTCCTACTTTCTCTTCTTTCAAGTTCAGTGTAACTGGATTTATGTTGAGGTCTTTGATCCACTTTGACTTGAGTTTTGTGCATGGTGACAGATATGGATCTATTTGCAATCTTCTGCATGTTGACATCCAGTTATCCCAGCACCATTTGTTGAAGATGCTTTCTTTTTTCCATGGTATAGTTTTGGCTTCTTTGTCAAAATCATTTGTTCATAGGTGTGTGGATTAATTTCAGGGTCTTCAACTTGATTCCATTGGTCCACATATCAGTTTTTATGCCAGAACCAAGCTGTTTTTTATTACTATAGCTCTATAGTAGAGCTTGATGTCGGGGATCATGATGCCTCCAGAGGTTGCTTTATTGTACAGGATTCTTTTAGCTATTCTAGGGGTTTTTTCATATAAAGTTAAGTATTGTTCTTTAACAGGAATATTTTCTGCATTACATAAGCTAGAAAACCTTAAAAATGGATGAATGTCTAGATTTAGTCAAACCACAAAAATTAAACTTAGAAAAAAAAATCAACAACCTAAACATACCTATAGCAAATGAAGAGATTGAAAAATCTTTTCAACTATGGAGAATTGAGGGTCAGACAGATTCATAGAAGAATCCTACCAGACATTCAAAGAAGTTCTACAGCCAGTACTTCTGAAAATCCAAAATATAAAACAGAAGAAACACTGCTCAAACTCCTTCAACAAGATCTGTATCAGTCTAATACCTAAAACAGCAACAACAAAAAGTACAGTCAAATATACCTGATAAACATAGGCTGAAAAACACAATGAAATACTTGCAATCAGACATACATCATAACAAAGCTGACTTTATCCCTGAAAGGCAAAGATGGTTCAACATATGCATGTCAATAAGTGTAATAAACCACATAAACAAAACTTAGAAGCAAAAATTATATAGTCATTCCAAAATTTTGTGACAAAATCCAACATGCCTTCAGGTTAAAAGTCATAGAGAATGTAGGGCTAGAGGAAACAACTCAACACAATACAAGTTAAATATGAGAAACCCACAGACAACTTCATCCCAAATAGAAAAAAGCATGAAGCATTGACACTGAAGTCAGGAACAGGACAGAGATGTCCACTCTCTCCACTGCTTTACAGAACTGTGTTGGAGTACTACCTGGAGCAAGAAGGCAAGAGAAGAAAGTCAAAAGGGCACAGAGTGAAAAAGAAGTCAAAGTATCCATATTTGTGAATGACATGATGCTATACAGTAGAGATGCCAAAAGTTCTACACAGAGAATCGACTTGCTCAAATAAATATCTTTTCTATACATCAATAACAAATGCACAGAGAAGAAATTCATAAACATACTCCCATTCACAAGAGTCTCAGTAACTATCTAGTAATAAATCTAACCAAAGAAGTGAAGGAACTCTACAATGAAAACTTCTAACCTCTTAAGAAAGAGACAGAGAAAGACAGTAGAAAATAGAAAGACACCCCGTGTTCATGGGTTGGTAAAATTAACACTGTGAAAATCACCATTTTAGCAAAAGGTATTTTGTTACTGTAATCCCAATCAGAATCGCCATCGCCTTCTTCACACAATCAGCAAAAAATTATCCTAAAATTCATATGGACTCACAAACAGCCCCAGACAGCCCAAATAATTAAAAAAAAGAATAATACAGAGGTAATCACATGCCAGATCTTAAGATAAATCACAGAGCCATAGTAATAAAAACATTATCCACTGGCAGGAAAACATCCATATTTGACAAAGGTGTCAAAAACATATGCTAGAGAAAAGAAAACATCTTCGACTAATAGTGCTGAGAAAATTGGATATCCACATGTGGAAGAATGAAATTAGACTAGTATCTGTCACCTTACATAAAAACAAATTCCAAATTGATTAGAGACCTAAACCTGAAACTGCTAGAAGGATGTATGGGCAGTACCCTACATGATATTCATGTAGGAAAGGACTTTCTGAATAGGCCTCCATTTGCCCAAAAATTATAGCCAACAGCCTACAAGCAGAATTTCATAAAACTATTTTCTACATGGCTAAAGGAACAATCCCCCAGGTAAAAAAAAGACCTACAGTATGGCAGAGTCAAAAACAAAAATAAAACAAGAAACAAATGACCAATTCAAAAAAGTGGGCTTGGGACCTATACAGAGAGTTATAAAAAGAAGAAAAAATGGTCAAGAAATCTCCAAAAACAATCATCATTCTTAGCTATAAGGGAAGTTCAAATCAAAAGAATTTTGAGCCAGCATGACAAAGATAATCAGAGCATTGGCCAACAAATGTTAGTGGTGGTACAATCCTACTCAAACCGTGGAATCCTCATGGAGTGGAGGTAGAGCGGCAGGAAGGTCTCCTGCAGCCAGACTACAAAAGTAGACAAGGGCAAGAAGGAGAGTGAACCTCCTCTAACTTAGCCCAGTAATATTGACTCATTACTATCAAGAGGAAGCCATTATTTCCACAATGATTCACATTCTATGTTGTGCATAGTTTTCATTGTGGTCACCTTTATGTTAGCATGCATCATGGTTGTCATGTCACGTACAGTAGAATCATGGACTTAACTGTAGCATGAATCTTAAATGGTCTAATTAATAAGAACAAACCTGGAGCCAGGTATTGGGGTGAACACTGAAAGATCAGAGAAGCAGAACAAGCTACAGCTACCTCACCTTGGCAATTCCTCAGCTGATCCTGTTTCCTCAGACTGGAAGCCTCTGTGTCCTCACCCAAATAGATCTCAGCTGAACTGCTGCTCAAAAGCCTAAAAGCTTAACCAGCTTTAGTTTCTGGTCCTCTTGATTTACATACCTTTCTGCTCCTGCCATCACTTCCTGGGATTAAAGTCATGAGTCATCATGCCTGGCTGTTTCTAGTGTGGCCTTGAACTCACAGAAATCCAGAGGGATCTCTGCCTCTGGAATGCTAGGATTAAAGACGTGTGTGCCACCATTTTCTGACCTCTATATCTAGTGGATGCTCTGTTCTCTGACCTCAGATAAATTTATTAGGGTGCACAATATTTTGGGGAACACAATATCACCACACTGAACTCATTCCTGTGCTTATGGAAAGAGCGTCCTTCTCTGACAGGTTTGCTCAGTGTTTGGAGGGGTGAGAACCTAATGTATTTCTAAGGTATTATAATTCTTAATGAAACTATGTTCTCAGACATAAACAGTGGGTAGACCCAATGTTCTAGGATTAGGGAATATCATGACAATATGTTGATTCAATGCTTCACAGCGGATAAAAGCATATAACAGAGAGTCAAAGTTCAGACTCAAACAGGAAACTTGATTTCTGTATTAGCATGAAGTTGATATTTAAAAATCAATTTGTCAGAACCATTAGTTTCATCAAAAACAGACACAAACTGTTTAGAGTGGGACATGGACATAATTTTGGCGTTCACACATACATCTGTAGAAAAAGGAACACTCTGTGACTCATGGAAAACAAAACTAGGATGGAGAGTCTCCAGTTCTGCAGCACATGGTGTCTGCTATTGTGACTAAGTCAGACCTGCCATGGGCCCTTTTTGACCCTTTCCCCTTTTATCTCCTATGGTATCATCTGGTGTAAAAAAGTTTGTATCACCATAAATGGCTTTCCCATGGATAGTTTCTTGGTTCACATATGTGGCAGTATCCACTAAGATAATTTCATGTCTTGGGACTCGTTCTCTATGGTCTTGGATGAAATCATACTGCCTGTGGCTGGAGAGAATCCTAAAAACTATTCTTGTATATGTTTTTTGTTATTCTGAATGTAAGGCCTCAGATTCAGTGCCTGAGGGAAGAAATTATTGGGTAATTCCACAGGGGAGTGAAGAGTCCTGTCAGAAAAGATGTGGGATGATTCAAGAGATAGCTCCAGTCACTAATAAAATTATAAACAAACACTTACACACACATGAACTATGTATATACGAACTGAACAATGCAGAGACCTTCTTACCATACTCATGATTGGGCAGATACCTTGTTAATATGCTGTTATCTTGGATATGCATCTCTTGCTTTTTGCAAATTCCTATTCTTGTGTGCTCCTACAGAAGCAGCAGTGAGTGCTTAGTCAGAATGAATTACCGTTTGTCTGGTGAAGGAAATGTGGTGATTGTTGGATTTTTCCCTGCTTATGCTGTCTACCCGCTCAACAAAACAATTGATTGGAGAATGACTACATTTAACAGAGATTTTATGGTCGAGTAAGTCTTTTATTCATTTATTCCTTTCCAAGGTTTGGCATTCATATGCCCTAAGGGAAGTACATATTCAAATAGTATTATCTCTTTACCCCACTAAGACATTTCCTCTTTTCCACTCTTAGATCTTTTTTGTGGTGCTGTCTTCCTAGTGATTATTCTGGTATTTTCAAAAGTGAAGAAGGAATTTAAGTTTTATTCATTTTTCTTTTTTGCTGTAGACACTTGGAATTTCCCCCCATATTCTCTGCCATTCCTGTAACTCCTCAGGATTTGGATGTTTGCAATGCTAGAAATGCAAGGAAAGGAGTATATAATAGAGGATTGACAGAATATTTGAGGGGACTCTAGAAGTCTAGCTGTGCTCCTATGAGAAGGGATGATGTCACTAAAGTTATTGGCCAGCAATTTCCTTCTTTGTGGGTAGGGTGACAACTATTGTCTGTTTTTGCTACTGAAGATTTTGGAGCAGGAATGTCAGAAGTAGACACTGAGACCTACTACTCTCTGCTTTAGAAATGCCTTCATCTGTTTCAGATTCTTTTATATGACTTTTAGTATTTGTATTCTTTTTAATATTTGTATTATTTACCTGTTTGTATATATATCCAATGTGTTTGTTCATTGTTATGAATGTGTTTCTGTGCAAACATTTTTTTGTGATGGGGACCCTGAAAAATGTTTCTAGGCATTCTCAAAGATACAGGATTAAGACATAGTGTCTGACAAGTCTGCTTGAGTATCTTCAGTCCTGATAAAGAGAAACAATCATGTACGTTAGGATTTAAAAGAAGTCAGATGTATTTTATCCCAGGATGTCATGGACATAGATGTGGGTAACCACATAATAAGTATCAGAAAATGAGAAGTACAGCTCACACTCAAGTGTGAACTCAACAAAGGCAACATGGAAATATATATTCAAAAATTAGATTGGAGGCAATTGGTAGAAAACCACCTGAAACAAATACAGGACTGATGGATTGTTGTCCTTGTGGCATTACTCTATCTGCTGACATATGGCTGTGGAGTAAGTCATCAGTTCATCAGTGGAAGAGAAAAAGTGTTTAAGGGTGAAACATCATTTGAAATAAAAATATTGTAATATTAGTAATATTAGTTTGAAATGGACATATCAAAGGCAGCTCGGGAAATTTAAAAATTGGCAACTAGACAAAATGTTCTGTGGAAGAGTCGACTGGCTCTAGGGATCATTGCTTACTTCATGTAAGGTACAGCATTGTATGGTCTACCAGACATTTGACCTTGCATGTCAGAAGGAAACTCTTGTGCTCTACAGCAGATGGTGTCCCTGTTCCTCCTCTTCTCTGCTTTGCAATCTCAGAAGCTCAGGCACCACTGAGCATTAGCCTGAGTCCCTCTTCAGGTTGCACAGCAGCAATCCCACACCTGCAAAGATCACACTTGTAATTACCTGAGCTCTCTGTGGCTGGCTTGTCTAATAAATACAAGAAGAGAGTACTGTGTCAATGTGATTTGTTATCTTATGAAGTCAGAAAGAAACTAAAATAAACTTACAAAAGCTATAAGCAAATGACATATTTGATTTAGACAAGCCATTTTCAATTTGTGCTTTTCAAAGAGAGTGAGACACATGCAAACATATTCACTTTAAGGTTTCCAACTTATTTCATGCTTTTTATAAAATTTTTACGTGTGAGGAACTATGTGTATAATTTGAAAGAAACATTGTTCAGTCTTTCTTCACCTAATTTCCTCATCTTGGCTGCATAAATATATTTACCTCAAGTACTGTAATTACGAAAGACCATAAGTTGTGCAGCTAGCATTATTTTATATGACACTAATTTTGTGTAGTCTAAATTTCTAATTGGATTTTACTTTCTTGTCAAAATTAGGAAGATGGTAAATGAATATTTGATAGGTACTGAATAATGTCTAATAGGTACAAAACATGTCTACCATCTGATTAAAGCATATCAATATACATAAGCACATGTTGATGCATACTATAGAATCTTTTACGCATGGTGGTTAATTTCCCTCCAAAGTAATAATGACAGTTTCTCTCACTGTGTTGGAGTGGTTTTCCTTAACACTAACTTAAAAATATGGCTGACTTAGGATGTCCAAGTTGCATTGTATTAGTTATGTGAGCATTTATAAATTAATAACTTAAAACAATTCATGTTTTAGAAGAATATGAAAAGTCAGATTTTTAACATTTTTTCTAATTTACTATTGATATTTTCCTTTTTTCAGTTTTTTTCAAATTAAAGGACATAAATATCTACTTATTTGTTATTTGAAAACACTTTCACACTGTAATGTTTATTTTAAATACGTACACTATGTCATACTGAAAGTGTAAAATAACACAAACTTTTAGTTGTACAAGGTATATTTATTAGTAATCAAAACTGTACTTTTCAGAAATACACATATTTCCTGCTTTGTTCTAAAATTATTTGCACTGATTTCTTTAAGTTTTGCATTGTCATAGTTATTAGTAATACATGTTAATATTTTTATCATGATATCAGTATCTATTTAGGAGGTAGAGGATGATAATTCATCATATGTAAAAATGTGCAGCGATTAAACTATGGAATGTAACATGTCCTCCTTTTCAACTTTATTTATATTTGTTGTCCATTTTATGACAATCCATGTCCTATCAGAACCAAGCATCTTACTGGGTGTCATGGTGGTTCATGCCTTGAATATGAGCATTTGTGAGGCACACACAGGTGAACCTATATTTTCAAGGCAAGCGTGGACTACAACATAGAAATTCTGGAACACACAAATAATTATATTGAGTACTGTTTGAGAAATATGTTTTTAGATTCTCTTACTTTATAGCTAGAACTAGTAAAACAACATAGTTTGTAAATAACTTTTAGTGAACATTCATATTTAATAATATTTGGAAAGGATATATATCCCTCTTGAGTTGCCCACAGTGTGTTTGTATCTTGGTACCCAGGAGAACAAAACACCAAGCTCTAAGCTGTGTGCTCACAATGAGATGGAGAACCATTGTCCCATTTAGTTTTGCATTGTGTACATAGTGCATATAAACATAAAGGAGTCCTTTATTTATATTGTATAATTGCTGCAGATGTAAAAAAAAAGGTTTTAAACTAACATAGTTTGTATTAAAATTTTCTGCTCAAAATTTTGAGTCTCAAATCCCATTGGTTGGTAGAAAATAGATGATTCCTGGGCCAGAATGCTCATATTTCAAAGATATTTTGCAAGTATTGTTTCATGTGGGTGGCTTATTGCAGGCTGCTGTGTGCATAGTGGACAAACAGTACTTTCTGTAAACATGCCTTCTAACTAGAGCTTTACAAGGGCGTAAGGTGTGTTAAATGTACAGATAAAACTGACTTATGATGTCCTTTAACTTCAGAATTTCTCTATTTACTTTTTTCCCTGTTATCAGTCTATTGCTGAAATTGGGATATTGAAATGACCCATCATCTGTCTGCTGAGGTTGATTTGTGTTTTAAAATCTAAAACTGTTTTGTCAGTGAAGTTGAGGACTCCTGTATTTGATGTGTGTATGATTAGGATTATAATCACTTATTGTTGGATTTTTCCTTGAATGAGCAGAAATTACAGTTCACTATCTCTTCTGAATAGGTTTTCTTTGATATCTGTTTTGCCATATTTTGGAACAGTTATGCCTGCTTAGATTTGTGGGTTTTTTATTTTCAGTACAACCCAACTGCAGTTTTCCCCCCACTCATTCCTCCCAGTTCCCCTCTTTTTCTCTCCCCTGGATCCACTCCTCCTCCATTTCCCTTCAGAAAAGAGCAGGCCTCCCTGGAATATCAGCCCAATAGGGCATAACAAGATAAAACAAGACTACCCACATGCCCTCATATCAAGACTGAGAGAGGTAACCCAGTAGGAGGAAAGGGGTCCCAAAAGCAAATGAAAATCAAAGACACTCCCACTCCCACTGTTAGGGGTCCCACAAAACAGCAAGCCAACAACCATAAAATACATGCAGAGGACCTATTGCAGACTCATGCAGCCTTTGTGATTGCTGCTTCAGTCTCTGTGAGCCCCTATGAGCCCTGCTTAGTTGATTCTGTGGGATCTTGTTTTCATGGTGTTCTTGACCCCTCTGTCTACTATAATTCTTCCTCACCCAATTGCATGGAATTTCCCAAGCTCCAAGAGGAGGGAACCAATAGAGATCTCCAATTTGGGCTTGTTCTCTCTGACTAATGTTTGGCTATGGGTACCCACATCTGCTCCCATCAGCTGCCAGTGAAGGACTCTCTAATGACAGTTGGCCTAGGCATCATGTATGAGTTTAGCAGAATATCATCAGGAATCATTTAATTGATTTTTTTCCATATTTTAAGTCTCTGACTATCCAACCTCAAGTTCTTAGTCATCCAGACAGTGTCAGGCATGGGCTCCCTTGATGTGAGATGTTCTCTATGTTGTGAATATGTGTTGCTCTGATTGGCTGATAAATAAAATGCTGATTGGCCAGTAGCCAGGCAGGAAGTATAGATGGGATTAACAGACAAGCAGAATGCTAGAAAAAGGAAGGCTGAATCAGAAGACGCCAGCCCACCATCTAGGGAGCAGCATTTAATAGCATACAGGTAAAGCCATGGAAAACGTGGTGACATATAGATTAACAGAAATGGGCTAGTCAGTAGTTAGCCTGAACTAACGGATGAGCAATTTTAATTAATATAAGCTTCTGAGTGATTATTTTAAAAGTGGCTGTGGGGTCCATGGGGCTGGGCAGGACCAGAGAAAACTTTAGCTACACTCTCTCTCATGGCTTAGGCCTCAAATTAGACAAGTCTTTAGTTGGCCAATGTGACAAATTCTACATCACCACTGCCCCAGCACATCTTGAAAGTAGGAGAAATTAAAAGTCGAAGATTTTTTGGCTTGGTTGGTGTCTTATTCCCACCACTGGAAAGCTTGCCTGGTTACTGAAAATGGTCAATTTGGACCCATGTCCTCCATTACTAGGAGTCCTGCCTAGGGTCACCAACATAAAATCCTGGGAGTTTCTACTGGACTAGGTTGCCCCCCTAATGTTGTGCACCAATTCCAGTCATCTCTCCCAGTACTCTCTCCCTCCATACCTCCCCTGTAGCTGGAGAATTTCTCTCCAGCTCCCACCACCAAGTCCCGCCAGTCCCAGAGCCCACTTATAAAATAAACACACAGACTCTTACATTATTTAAACTGCTTGGCCATTAGCTCAGGCCTGTCATTGTCTAGCTCTTACTCTTATATTTAGCCCATTTTTATTAATCTTTACTTTGCCACATGGCTCATGGCTTACTGGTACTTTACATCTTCCTTGTCCTGGCGGCGGTCTCCAGGCAGTCTCCCTCTTCCCTTCCTGTTCCCTCAATTCTCTTCTCTGTTAGTCCCGCCTATACTACCTGTCTGGCTATTGGCCAATCAGAGTTTATTTACATATAGCAATATCCACAGCACTCCCCCCAGCCTGATCCCTCCTGTTTGGATGCCCATTCCTACCCTTCACTCCTTGTCCACCCAGAAAATCTATTTAATTTTATTTTCCCAGGGAGATCCATGTGTCCCCATTTGAGCCCTCCTTGTTACTTAGCCTTGATGCATGATTACCATTTACTTAATAACTAATATCTGTAACTATAAGTGAGTATATATTATGTTTGTCTTTTGGGGTCCATGTTACCTCACAAAGGATTATTTTTTTCTAATTGCATTTAGTTGCCTGCAAATTTCATGATATCATTTTTTTCTAACAGCTGGATATTACTCCATTGCATGAACATATATCAAACTTTCTTTATTCATTCTTTGGTTGAGGGACATCTAGATTGTTTCCAGCTTCTGACTATTATGAATAAAGTCACAATGAACATCATTGAGCAAGTATCATTGTGGTAGGATAGAGCATCCTTTAGGTACACATCCAAGAGTGGTATAGCTGGGTTTTGAGGTAGGTCAATTCCGAGTTTTCTGAGGAAACGGCATATTGATTTCCAAAGTTGCTATACAAGTTTAAACTTCCACCAGCAATGGAGGAGTGTTGCCCTTGTTCCACATTCTTGCCTGCAAGAGCTGTCACTTGTGTTATTGATCTTATCCATTCTGACCAGTGTAAGATAGAATCTCCAAGTCATTTTGATTTGCATTCCCCTGATGGCTGAGGTTGTTAAACATTCTTTAAGTGTTTCTCAGCCACTTTGGGTTCTTCTTTGGTTAATTGTCAGTTTAGCTCTGTACCCAACTTTTTAATTGGATTATTTGGTTTGTTCATGTCTAGTTTCTTGAGTTCTTCATATATTTTGGATATTAGCCCACTATCCGAAGTAAAGTTGGTGAAAACCTTTTCCCATTCTGTAGGATGCCATTGTGTCCTGTTGACAGTGTTACTTACATTACAGAACATTTTTAGTTCCATGATGTCCCATTTATTAATTGTTGATCTTAATGCCAGGACTAGTTTTTGGTGTTCTGTTTAGGAAGTCATTTCCTGTGTCAATGCATTAAAGGCTACTCCACACTTACTCTTCTATTATCTTCAATGTGTTTAGTTTTATTTTAATGTTTTTGATACATTTGAATTTGAATTTTGTACAGGGGGATAAATATGGAACAATTTGCATTCCTCTACATGCAGACATCTAGTTAGGCAAGCACCATTTGTTGAAGATACTTTCTGCTGTGGGATGTTCTGTATGGCAAATGTGTTGCTAATTAGTCAATAAATAAAACACTGATTGGCCATTGGCTAGGCAGGAAGTGTAGGCGGGACAAGGAGGAGAATAAAGCTGGGAAGTGGAAGGCTGAGTCGGAAAGACACTGCCAGCCACCAAGATGACAAACAGCATATGAAGACATCGGTAAGCCAGGAGCCATGTGGCAAGGTATAGATTTATAAAAATGGATTAATTTAAGCTGAAAGAACAGTTAGCAAGAAGCCTGCCATGGCCATACAGTTTGTAACCAATATAAGTCTCTGTGTTTACTTGGTCGGGTCTGAGGCTGTGGGACTGGCCGGTGAGAGAGATTTGTCCTGACTGTGGGCCAGGCAGGAAAACTCTAGCTACAACTTTCTTTTTTTCATTGTGTAATTCTGGATTCTTCATCAAAAATCAGGTGTCCAGAAAATTTTAATCATACAAGTCTATGGCTTGGTTGCTTGGTTAGAGTTACCTCATGATATTTTATTTTATCTGTGGCTATTGTGAAAGTTGTTTTCCTCTCTTTCTCAGTCCATTTGTCCTTGTATATAGGAGGGCTACTGAATTTTTTAGTTAATCTTGTATCCAGCCACATTGATGAAGGTGTTTATTAGCTGTAAGAGTTCCCTGGTAAAATTTTGCAGTCAATTATGTATACTATTGTATCATCTTCAAAGAGTACTACTTTGACTTCTTCCTTTCCAATTTATGTCCCCTTGATCTCATTTGGTTATCTTATTGCTACAGCTAGAACTTCAAATACTATATTGAATAGATATGGAGAAGTAGACAGCCCTGTCTTGTTCCTGATTTTAGTGGAATTGCTTTAAGCTTCTTTCCACTTAATTTGATATTTGCTATCACTTGCTATATTTTGACTTTATTGTGTTGAGGTATGTTCCTTGTATCCCTACTCTCTCCAGCCTGCTTAGTTTTAAGTTACATTAGCTTGGAAGCATTTTTCCACCCTTTAACCCTAATATAGGGTCTATTATTGGTTGTGAACTGTGTTTCTTGGAGACAGCAAAAACTTGAGTATTGTTTTCTGATTCAATCTCTTTATCTTATCTCTTAATTAATATGAATTATTATTCTGGAATTTTGTATTGTTTCCTGTGATCTTGAATATGTTTATCCTTTGCTTCAGACCTATTTCTCCATTTGCCCTCTGAAAAACTGGTTTAGTGGGCATAATTTTCTTCAACCTCTTTTTATCATGAAAAGTTTAACTTTCTCTTTTATTATGATTGATAGTTTTGCTGGGTATAGTAGTCTGGGAGCATTGGTGCTGTTTTCTAACTTGTAGAATATCAGCCCAATCCATTATGGCTTTCCAGTCTTTACTGAAAGACTCTGTTGCTATTCTGATAGGCCCCTCATTGAATATGGTTTGATCATTCTCATTTGTAGTTTTCCATGTTTTTTCTTGGTTCTGTACATTAATTGTCACTTTTGTTTTATAACATAGGAAGTTTCCTTTGTGGTCCTTTATATTTGGAGTTCTGCAAAATCAAATAGACAACATATATCTATAGAACTTTCCAACCAAAAACTAAAGAATATACATTCTTCTCTGCAGCTCATTGGATTTTCTCCAAAATAGACTACATATTAGGATAAAAGCAAATCTCTAATGTACAGAAAAATTTAAATCATATCTTGCACTCTATCAGACCACCATGGACTATCAGGATATAAACAACAAAAAAGAAAGAATACAAATTCATGGATGCTAAGTTACACAAAACTGAACCAAAATTGATTTAAGGAAGAAACCAAGAAGGAAATTGTTAGAATCAAATGGAAATGCAATCATAATGTACCAAAACCTAAGGAACACAATGAAAGTTGTCATAAAATGAAAGTTTACAGAACAGTGTATCCGTGTCAAAAATTTTAGAGATTACAAATTAATGACTTTATGACATACCTGAAAACTTTAAACATACAAAAACAATCAAAATTCGTAAAGATAAATGGGAAGAGTTCATCAAAATCAGGGCAAAAATTAATGAACCAGCGATGAAAAATTAAATATAAAGAATGGATGAAGCCAATACTGAGATTGACAATGTTAGCCAAATTAACAAAAAAAAAAGATAGAGAATTCAAATTTAATAAAATTAGAGATGGAAAGGGAGACATTACAACAGACACTGAGGAAATTCAGAGAATCATGGGACATGTTTTTTAAAAAAACCTATATTTCTCTAAATTGGAAAAATTTAAAGAAATGGATAAATTTCAAGATATGCATATGACCTACTAATGTTAAATATAAATGGAGTTAATAGTTCAAATTGATCTACAAAATCCAGTGAGATTAAAACATTAATTAGAACTATCCCAAATGAAAAAAAAGCTTAAGTCAGATGGAGTCAGTGAAGAATTCTATCAGACTTTCAAAGAAGAGCTAACACTAATACACTGCAAACTATTACACAAAACAGAAAAGGAAAGATCCTTTACTTTGGGAAGGTGGTATTACCCTGATTTCAAAAACATACAAAGATCCAACTAAAAAAAAAAAGAAAAATTATAAGACAACCTCTTATGAACATAGATACAAATAAAATATTTGAAAACTGAATTCAAGTACACACAACAATGATTATACACCATAATGTTGGCCTCATCTAAAGGATACAGGACTGGTCCAACACCTCTAAGTCAATGAATGTAATCTACCATATAAACAGAATAAAGGACAGGGAAAAAATGAATCATCTGGTAAAATGGAGTAAGGCCTTTGACAAAAATCCAACATAATTTCATGATGAAAGTCTAGGAAAAAATAGGTACATGCAGAATAAAGCCCATTTTCTTATCACATGAGTTTATGGTGTTATTCATCTTCTTTTCTACAGAACCCAGAAACATGAAGAATATGAATCACTAAACATATGTCAACATGGGAATGGACTTTGGCACACAAATCAAAGAACATTATATAAAATACATCCTTAATGAAATGAATCTTTCTGAATATTATGATTTTCTTGTGAAATGTCATAATTTGTTCTGTATGTGGAAATTGGGTTGTTTCAAAGTGCAAGTTATTTTCCTCACTAGTGACTAATATTAAGAGAATGAGGCCGGGCGGTGGTGGCGCATGCCTTTAATCCCAGCACTCGGGAGGCAGAACCAGTCGGATCTCTGTGAGTTCGAGGCCAGCCTGGACTACCAAGTGAGTTCTAGGAAAGGCGCAAAGCTACACAGAGAAACCCTGTCTCAAAAAACCGAAAAAAAAAAGAGAGAATGAGTAAATAGATCAGAAGGTAACATGCTTGCAGTGCAAATATAACAACTGAGTTTACTTTTGCAGATCAAAAAGCAAAATAAAGGGGGGGGCATTGCAGTGCACAAGTGTAATCCTGTTGCTTTTGGAGAAAGGAGGGGCAGAAGGAGGAGAACCTCACAAGTTTACGTACCACAAAAGATGTATTATTAAATACAGTGCAAGATAACAACCCACATTTGAAATTTTCTCTGTCTAGTATCATGTGCATGCACCCACACCACAGAGAAATATATACACATATTGCCCAACACAAATATAAAAATAAATTGTTAGAGAAATGTCAACTGCTGTTCAGACAAGTGGAATGGACTGGATGTTCCTGAATTAAGCAGTGTCTTAGTAACTGGTGGCTTGATCGAGAAACATTTGATTTTTTTTGTGGTTGTGCAGATTGAAAGTTGAATTCTAGAATTTGACGAAAGTTGAATTCTAGAATTTGACATTCTTGTCAAATGGACTGAACTCATCATAAATATAAGACAACTGAATATTTGCTTACCCACTTAGAGCTCAAGTTATTGGGAGGTTCAAATGCAGGGTTTTACACAACCAAAAAAAATAATAAAACAAAGAGTCTTCTAAATCATATAGAAACTTAATACAGTAGAAGCTTCTTAAAATGTATACATATATAAGAAACATTTAATGGAATCATCAAAAACAGGGGAGACAAAGTCTAAGTGAGATATTTCTCACCACCAAATAAAACTTCCCGTTTGGGGATGGGATAATTGAGTTGCTAGCAAGACAAACTCAGTGGAAACACCCAATCAAACCAGGCTACTGCAGAGCCTATTGGTTGCTCTCCACACAATGATGTGTAAAGCCCCATGGCTGAAGACAACACTACAGCAATCATTGGCATGGAGAAACTGAGGTGCCTACTTAGAGCCTCTGCTCCTATGGAGACTAGTGTTCATGGTACTGGAAGGCAGACTGCATGCTACCAAAGGAGAAAGGTAAACACCAGCCTAGCTACAGACCCTCCAAACTGCAATGGTGTCCTGCATGCAAGATATACTGGTACAAAATGGCTCAAAGCTTGTGGAATTAAACAATCAATATCTGATCGTATTTTAGGTTCACTCCATGAGATGGAACCCAACATGTCTCAGATTGTCAAGTACTTGAGACTAGACAGGCCATAGACCCATAGGGAAACCAAATACTATTGTTTTGCTAAAGAAATGTAGCAATAAATTGTCTCCTAAGGATATTCTGCTATATTAATAGATCATTGTGCCACTCAGCTATCATCAGAGATGTTCCATCAATAGTGGAGGAACACTCAGTTCTAAATGAGATGTCTTCTTAAAGTCCCTTCCCTCAGGGTCAGGGAACCTGAAAGAAGAGGAGATGGAAACAGTATAAGAGTCAGAGAAAGTGGAAGACACTGAAGAAAAAAGACTTTCTAAACATAGCAGGACTGATACACATATGAACTCAAGAGACTGGGAAGGATGCACAGGGCCTGTACCACTAAGACAGATGGGTTGCCAGCACTGAGAGGGGAAGTGGACACAAGCCCTCATGTTTAATTCAGAAGAACTCCAAGTTGTCACAAGCCCCCATCCTGAACCCAGTTGCAAATACAATAACTAGTTTTCTTCAAGGGAGTCTCACTGGGTATACAAACAACTCTTAAGGGAAGGCCCCATGCTCAGTAGTCAATGGAAAACAAAAGTACAAACTCAATGGCACTTTTGGAGGCTAATTTTTTTTAGCTTTACATGTCTTTTGTGGATAATTATGACTTCTGATGATTTGTTTTTATGATTTTCTTTTTTTAGTTTTTCGAGACAGAGTTTCTCTGTGTAGTTTTGCACCTTTCCTGGAACTCACTTTGTGGACAGGCTGGCCTCAACCTCACAGAGATCAGCCTGCCTCTGCCTCCCCAGTGCCAGTGCTGGGATTAAAGGCATGTGCCACCACCACCTGGCTCGATTTTTGTGATTTTCTATGTATGAAAACATCTATGTGTTTCTCTACATCTATGTGATTATTTTCCTTTTTCTTTGGCTCTTTTTTCTGTTTGTTCATTTTGTCCAATTCTGGCTTGTTTGTTTTTATTTTAATTTATTATTATTTTTCAGATACTTGATTGTTTTCTAATAAGAGGGAGAAATAAACGGCATGGATTTTGGTGGAAAGGGAAGTGGGGAGGACATAGAAGGAGTTGGTGGAAGGGAAGCTATAAGCTGAGGAGCCCCCATGGAACTGGACCAGGCCTTCTGGATAAGTGAGACACTTGATTAGCTGGAACTGTTTAGGAGGCTCCCAGACAGTGGGACCAGGACCTACCCTTGGTGCATGAGCTGGCTTTTTGGAATCTAGGGCCTATGCTGAGATACTTTGCTCAGCCTTGGTGTAGGGAGGAGGGGACTGGACTTGCCTCAACTGATTCTATCAGACTGAGCTGACTCCCCAGGGGAGACCTTGTCTTGGAGGAGGTGGGAATAAGGGGTGGATTGGGGGGAAGGCTGGGAGGTGGGAGGAGGGAGAACAGGGGAATCCATGGCTGATAATGTAAAATTAAATTAATTATAAAATAAAAATGTTTAAATAAAAAATGGCTAAAAATATATTGCATGAAAAAAATCTATTTTCAATTTTAAAAAATTAAAAAAAAGAAATAATACTCCCATTCTAATTCCAGCTAATTCTGGGAGGATACTTCAACAGGGAGTTTGGGAAACAGAAGCATTTAAACTGTAAAAGACGTTGCACTAAGCTTGCACATATGTAAAATGTTGTGTAGTATGAGTCTTCATCCTAAATATTGTTCTGCCTTCTGTACAGGTTTAAGCTGAGGAACTACCAATGTATTTTGGCCATGATGTTTGCTACTGAGGAGATCAACAGCAATCTCAATATTTTACCTAATACTTCCCTGGGATTCGAGATCCATAATGTCCCACATGGTCAAAGGCGCACACTGGCCAATCTTTTTGGCTCATTTTCAGGCCCTGGTTATTCCATCCCTAACTACAGATGTGCAAGAGAGGGCATGTCAGCTGCTGTACTTACAGGACCATCATGGGCAATATCAGAATACATAGGGACACTGCTGGATCTTTACAAATATCCACAGGTGAGAGAAGGTGATGGGATAGGACATGATGTCAGCTCTACTTGGTGACATTTCAGCTGTCTGTGAGGGAAATAGGGCAAGCTTTAGTAACTCTTCATTGATAGAGAAGTAATACAGACATAGTGTATGATACATCTGTATTTTTTGTAGCTTAGAATAGAGAGAAGGGGAAGGGTGGAACAGACACACTACACTATTGAACCTCTAAATATTCTCTGTACTATCAAGGGATATTCAATTACAGCGTTAACCCTGAGTTTGTGTTTGTGTTAATTAAAAAAAAATTAACCTTAGTTTAGGGGATGGAGCCTGCCACTAGGTGACTGGAATTAGCATTAGCGAGTCTGGATGATCCAGGAATACAGATAGAGAGGCACACAGGAAGGAGTCGCGTGGGACTTGGCGTTTGGTGCTTTCTTTTTGTTTACGGATGAATTGAGAGACATGACTATTGATGGATCTCTGGCAAAAAGGAAAGTAAGCTGGTTGCTCCTCACCCTCTCTGATGTAACAGGTTTTCACTCACACATTTGACTTCTGAGTCTTTGTTAGTAAATAGAACAATACAGACTTAGTTTAAACCTACATATAGTGGCCATGGCAAAACCAGGCCTTGGGACTGGAACTCCCTCCAGGCTGTAGCCTGAAAGCCTGGGTGGCTGTTGGTGCACTGACTGCTGGGCTGTGAGGCCGCAGACAGTAATCATCATTAATTTAAAATATCAGTAAATTCATGTGAAGCTGCTATCCTGACAGAACATCACTGTACTTTTCTGATAAACCCATAGGAAGACAGATTTGACCTTCAAAGCAGGATTGTCCTAAAGGCTTCAAACCATTGCTGTAGACTTGAGTTGAATTTTATGACAATGTTCTTCTTTCTTATTGTTTTTCCCTACAGCTTTCTTTTGGGCCTTTTGATACTACCCTGAGTGAACAAAGATGGTTTTCTTCCCTGTACCAGGTGGCCTCCAAGGACACATCTCTGACACTTGGCATTGTAGCTTTGATGATTCATTTCCACTGGAAGTGGGTTGGGCTGTTCATCATAGATGATCACAAAGGTGCCCAGATTCTGTCAGATTTGAGAAGTGAGCTGGAGAAAAATGGAGTCTGCATAGCATTTGTGGAAATGATTCTAGCCATTAGGGGTTCATTTCTGACCACATCCTGGAAAAATCAGGTGCAGATCCTGGAATCATCAGCCAATGTGATTATTATTTATGGGGACACTGATTCTCTATTGAGCTTAACAGTAAATATTAAGCAGAAGTTACTGACATGTAAAGTCTGGGTCCTGAACTCACAGTGGGATCATTCCAAATTTGATGACTTTTTCCTGTTAGATGCACTGCATGGGGCCCTTATTTTTTCACACCATAATGAGGAGATAGATGATTTTACAGATTTTATCCAGACAGCCAATCCTTTCAAATACCCAGAAGACATTTATCTTCATGTATTATGGCACTCATTCTTCAATTGCTCGTTTTTTAGGGAAAAGTGTAAAATTGTGGATAACTGTCTGCCTAATGCCTCCTTGGAATTCTTGCCAGGGAACATATTTGACATGGCCATGAGTGAAGAGAGTTACAATGTGTACAATGCAGTGTATGCTGTGGCCCACAGTCTGCATGAGATGATGCTCAATCAAGTACCATTTCAAACTTGTGGAAAAGGGAAAGAGATGGTATTCTTCCCCTGGCAGGTAACAGCACTTCTGTAGTATTATAACCTCAGCAACAAGCCACTCTAAGGTTTATAAATACACTAAAATGAGGCAGTACATAGTTCAGATTACTTTGTTAAAAATCTGCAAGAGAGACTGTGCAAGGGGGAGTCTATTTTAAGTCCATATGTAGTTGTATTGCAAAGGGTCATACAATATTTGGAGGGTAAAATTTTCAATACAAAAACGTCCATTAACCCCAGAGATTTCACACAACAGAAAAGCAGAGACAGAGAATTGTCACAATGGACACGAAGACTTATAAAATTCTTATGTTACATAAATGAACACTCATAAAAATGCTTTCAACCTCAGAGCCATCTCTCCAGCCTAGGTATGACTATATTTTCAAAGAAAGTGAGAATTTTCTCCATGCACATTTATGATTTAGGAGAGCTTGATTTTAAGTTTTCTAATGGAACTGATTGGAATATTTAGAACTATAGTGATGTTTCTATTATCCTTAGGGATCACTTGTTTTGTATGAGTGGTACCTATATTAAAGGTGCTTTTCATATCAGGGATTAAAATCAAGAAGAGATGTTCCCTGATTCTGCCTCTGTTTTATTTCTTTGAAGTTTATGTAGCATAAAGCATGCATTTCTTCTAGCTTCACCCTTTTCTGAAAAGCACACAACTCATCAATCATGCTGGAGACCAAGTGGTTCTGGATTGGAAAAGGAAATCACATGCAGAATATGATATTCTTAATTTTTGGAATTTCCCAAAAGGTCTTGGGATAAATGCAAAAGTAGGAACATTTTCTCCAAATGCTCCAGAGGGCCAGAAATTGTCCTTATCATATCACATGATACAGTGGGCCACAGGATTAACAGAGGTGAGTTGCAACTTAACTTAAGTATTTTGACCTGTATAAATTTCAAAGCATATATTTCTGTGTGTCATGACACTTCACTGCTCACAAAGGGCCCATTTATATATAGACAATGATCACCAATATTATACCTAATTTTGCTGAATGAACTATTTATTTTCCAGTCTGCCAATTTATTTAGTATACTATATACAATATCTTTTTTCAGGATTCTTTACATCATTATCACAGATCATCTGACAAAAGATTTATTTTGATCCCATCTTGAAAGGTTTCAGTCAATGGTCAGTTGGCCCTTTGCTTCTGAGCCCCTGTCAAGAGAGAAGAGCATGACTGTAATATGTAGATGTGTTCGTTGTTTGTTTTGCTGTTGCAGAAAGGCTACTTAACAAACAGTATGGGAGGGTTTTTTTGGTTAACAGTTTAAGGGTATATTCACTCACTACAGGAAGCCATGTCTTTAGGTGGTAGAGGTAGATGTTGACATTGCAGTAACAATCAGGATGTAGAGACAGCTGAATGCTGCTGTCACCATCATTTATTCCTTTATATTCATTTGTAGTCCAGGGCCAATAAATCAGGGTGACCCACTTTAGAGAGGATTTTTTTTTGCCTCAAGTAACCTAATCTAGGAAATCTTTCATAATAATTCTCCTAGATTGGTTTCCACAGTGGTTCTAAGATTAACCACTACCATGAAAGACAAGATGAACCCTTACCATGGAAGAAAAAATTTATTTGCCTTTCTATCCAGGAGTCAAGAGACAGTAAATTTGTAGTCTCACCAAGACATGCTACCAAGGATCTAAATTCCTACTTTTATGCCTCACCTCATAATCTTTGAACAGTTTCCCAACAAAGTCATGTTATTAGGGCCAACCGTTTACCACATGGGCCTGTGAATGACTCACCTTAGCAATAAAAAATTCAACTATCTGCATTTCGAAATATTAACATAAATAAATTAACAGTTCTATATTCAAAAATACTCTACTGGAGATTCCATAAAAGCATGACCATTTGCTAACATTCATATTATTATTCTCAGATTCCTCGGTCAGTATGCAGTGAGAGCTGTCATCCTGGATATATGAAAACTCACCGAGAGGGTGAGGCTGCCTGTTGCTTTGACTGCAAGCAATGTCCAGAGAATGAGATTTCCAATGAGACAGGTACATTTCAATCATGCAGAAAACATTTACAGCTGTACACAACTGCAATATCTAAGCAAATGAAAAACATCTATAGGTGAAGTGCAATCAGTTCACTTCAGTGAAGACAATCCTCTTCCTTCCAACTGTTAGAAAACCACAGGTTATAGTTCATTTCTCCCACTGAAATAATAACACACTCTTGACATTGAAATCCATACCTGCTTTGTGTTCTTGAACCACTGTGGACATGTCTGCCTACAGAAAACCACTTTCCCACACCAGAACAGTATGATTCATTTTACCATGCAATTTGGCTTGGTTTCTTTTCTTTCTTTTCCTATATTATTAACAAATTTTCTATTCATTTTACATACCAATCACAGATCCCCCTTTCCTCTCTCCTCCTGCCCTCCAGCCTTCTCCCCCAACACACCGCCATTCCCACCTCCTCCAAGGCAAGGACTCCTATGGCGAGTCAGCAGAACCCAGTACATTCAGTTGAGGCAGGTCCAAGCCCCTCCTCCTGCACCAAGGTGTCCCACCATAGGCACGGGGCTCCAAAAAACCCACTCATGCACCAGGAATGGATCCTGATCCCACTGCCAGGAGCCTCCCTAAACAGTACAAGTAAAATGATTGTCTTGCCTATGCAGAGGGCCTAGTCCAGTCACTTGGGAGCTCCACAGCTATTGGTCCATAGTTCATGAGTTCCCACTAGTTTGGCCTGGTGGTCTCTCTACATTTCCCCATCATGATCTCCATGTCCCTTGCTCATAGAATCCCTCCTCTCTCTCATCGACTGGATCCCTGGAACTTGGCCTGGCACCTGGCCATGAATGTCACCATCTGATTCCATCAGTTACTGGATGAAGGCTCTACCTTGGTACCTTGGTTTTTCTTCTATTGCTGTGAAAAGACACTATGACCAAGCAACTTATAAAAGAAGACATTTAATTCGCTTACAATTTCACACTATTAGGGTCCAGGAAGGCAGAGCAGAGGCGTGTGTGGTAGCTTGAATGAGAACGGCCCCCATAGGTTCATATGCTTGAATACTTGCTCTACAGTTGTGGAATTGTTTGGAAAGGATTAGCATATGGGGCCTTGCTGAAGGAGGTCTGTCACTGAGGAAGGGAATAGAGGTTTAAAAGCCCACTTATCCCCCACCTTCTCTTTCCCTCTCTCTCTCTCATCTCTGTGTCATGCCTACAGATCAGATGTAAGCTCTCAGCTCTTTTTCCAGCTCCATTCCTTCCTTCCTGCAGCTTGCCATGTTCTCCATCTGGAACTGTGAGCCTACAAGTTAAATTCTTTCTTTTATTAGTTGCCTTGGTTGTGATGTCTCTTCACAGCAATAGAAATTTAGCTAAGACAGTGTGACAACAGAAACAGTTGAGACTTTATATACTGATCTCCAAGTAGGAGACAGAGAAGACACACTCTGTATGACAAGATCCTTAAAATTTTCCACTGCATCAGGCCTCTCTCAAAAGTGCCACATCTCCTAATCCTTTCCAAATAGCTCCACCAACTGTGGGCAAGCCATACAAATATGTGGTGTAAGGGGGAACATATGCATTCAAACCACTGCATTATGTTCTGTGACACCCTTAGTCTTATGAGCCTATCATAGTTTTATTTTTTACTTTAATTCAATTTTATGATAATTCTATATATTATTCAATACGTCCCAACCACAGCCTCCCCTCCCTTCCTTCCACCCAGTCACACCCTCTACCTCCCCTTCTTCCCCAGATCCACTGTTTTTCCAGTTCCCTTCAGAAAATGAGATCCTCCAAGTAATATTAACTGAACATGACATAACAAGATGCAATAAGACTAAGCATAAACCCTCATATCAAGGCTGGACCAGGAAACACAGTAGGAAGAAAAGCATCCCACGAGCAGGCAGACAAATCAGGCACACCCCCACTTCCACTGTGAGGAATCCCACAAAAGCCTCAAGCTAAAAAAAAAATCACAACATGTATTCAGAAGGCCTAGCACAGACCCATGGAGACTCCCTGACTCCTGCTCCAGTCTCTGTGAGCCCCTATGAGCCCTGCTTAGGTGATTCTTTGGGCCATGTTCTCCTGTTGACCTCAACCCCTCTGGCTCCTACAATCCTTCCTCTTCCTCTTCTGTGTGGTTCACCAAGCTCCCTATAATGTTTGGCTGTAGGTCTCTGCATCTGCTATCATCAGCTGCTAGAGTAAGTCTTCTTGATGATTATTGGGCTAGGTGCCAGTCAATGAGTATATTAGAATATGATTAGAAATAATTTCATTGACTTTTTTTTCTTTTTTATCTTTTCAGTAGTGTTTGGTCCTCTAGGTCTCTGAGCATTCAGCTTCATATTCCTGGCCATCCAGGCAGTGTCCAGCATGGCCTCTTTCTCATGACTTGGGCCTCAAGACAAATAAGTCACTGGTTGGCCACCCCCATAAGCTCTGAGCCACCACCCAGCACAGTTTGCTGGCAGATAGGTTATGAGTGGGAAGTTTTGTGGCTGGATTGGTTTCCCAGTCCCACCACTGATAGCCTAGCCTGGTGAAAGAAGATGGCTGGTTTAGGCTCCATATTGTCAACAACTAGGAATCCTCTCAAGGGTCACCCTCATAGCTTCCAGGGAGTATCCACTGCACTAGGTTTACACATAACTCACCATAATCCATGTATTCCAGTTGTCTCTCCCCATACTGCTTCTCTGTGTCCTATCTCCCTACCTGATCCCCCCTGCTATCCACCCTGCCCTTAGTACACTAACAAAAATCTATTACATCTCCCTTTCCCAAGGAGATCCATTTGTCCCCTCTAGAATCCTTCTTGTTACTTAGCCTCTCTGTATATGTGGATTATAGTGTGATTATCCTTAACAGCTAATAATCACTTACAAGTGAGGACATATCTTGTTTGTCTTTCTGGCTCTGGGTTTCCTCACAAAGGATATTCTTTTCTAGTTCCATTCATTTACCAGCAAATTTCATGTTGTCATTTTTTTTTGTAACAGATGAATAATAAGACATTGTGTAAATGTAGCACATTTCTTTATCTATTCTTTGGTTGTGGGATATCAAGACTGTTTCCAGTTTCTAGTTATTATGAATAATGCTGCTGTGAACAGAATTGTAGAAGTGTCTTTATGGTAGGATGGAGCATCTTTTGGGTATATGCCCAAGAGTGGTATAGCTGGGTCATGAGGTAGGTCAGTTCACAGTTTTCTGAGGAATCACTATATTGATTTCCAAGTGCTATACAAGTTTGCACTCCCACCATCAACAGAGGAGTGTTCCCCTTGCTCTGCATCATCACGAGCATAAATAGTCACTTGTGTGATTGATCATAGCCATTCTTACTGGTGTAAGATGGAATCTCAAAATCTTTTTCATTTGTATTTCCCTAATGTATAAGGATGTTAAACATTTCTTTAAGTGTTTCACAGCCATTTTGGTTTCTTCTATTGAGAATTCTCTGTTTGGATTTGTACCTCATTTTTTAATTTGATTATTTGGTTTGTTGATGTCTAGTTTCTTCAGTTCTTTATATATTTTGGATATTTGCCCTATATCTGATGTGGAGTTAGTGAAAACCTTTTCCCATCTGTAGGCTGCCATTTTGTCCTATTTACGCTGTCCTTTGCCTTACAGAAGCTTTTCATTTTCATGAGGTCCCATATATTAGTTATTGATCTTAGTGCTTGTGCTATGGGTGCTCTGTTCAGGAAGTCATCTCCTTTGCCAGTGGGTTCAAGGTTACTCCCACCTTTCTCTTCTGTTAAGTTCAGTGAGTCTAGTTTTCTTTTATTTTTCAGCAAGTCTGCTTTTCTGTTGAGGTCTTTGATTCACTTGGACTTGAGTTCTATGCAGGATGATGATTATAGATATATTTGCATAGATATAGATGTCTTCTGCATGCAGATATCTAGTGAAATCAGCACAATTTGTGGAAGTTGTTTTCTTTTTTCTATTGTGTCTCTCTGGCTTCTTTATCAAAATTCAAGTGTCCATAAGTTTGTGGATTTATGTCTGTGTCTTCAATTAGATTTCACTGATCAACCTATCTGTTTTTATGCCAATACCTTATAGGTTTTACTACTATAGTTCTGTAGTGCAACTTTAAATCAAGGATGGAGATACTTCCAGAAGTTCTTTTATTATATAAGATTGTTTTAGCCATTCTGGATTTTTTGCTTTGTCATATGAAATTGAGTCTTGTCCTTTCAACTCCATAAAGAATGGAATTGTGTTGCAATTTTGATGTGGATTGCATTGAATCTGTAGATTGCTTTTGGTAGGTTGGCCATATTTTATTATGTTGAACCTACTGATCCATTAGCATGCGAGATCTTTCCATCTTCTTATATAGTCTTCATTTCTTTCTTCAAACACTTGAAATTTTTGTTATGCAAGAAGACTTTCTTAGTCAGGGTTACCCCAACAGATTATATATTATTTGTAGCTATTGTGAAGGGTGTTGTTTCCCTGATTTCTTTCTCAAACACTTTGCAATGTGTAAAGAGGAGGGATATTGAATTTTTTAATTAATCTTGTATTCAGCCATATTGCTGAAGGAGTTTTCCAGCTATAGGAGTTCCCTGATTGAATTTGGGGTCAATTATGTATATTATCCTATCATCTGCAAATAATGATATTTTGAATTCTTCCTTTACAATTTGTATGCCCTTTATCTCATTCAGTTGTCTTATTTCTCTAGCTAGAACTTCAAGTACTATATTGAGTAGTTATGGAGGAAGTGTCCAGCTTTGTCTTGTTCCTAAATTTAGTGCAATTTCTTTGAGTTTCTGTCCATTTGCTTTAATGTTGGCTATAGGCTTGATGTAAATTGCCTTTGCAATAATTATGTTCCTTGTATCCCTAATCTCTCCAAGCCTTTTATCATGAACGGATGTTAGATTTTGTCAAAGGATTTTTCAGCATCCAATGAGATGATCATATGCTATTTTCTTTCATTCAGTTTGTTTATATGGTGAATATGTTTTCTGATTTTTATATGTTGATACATCCCTAAATCTCTGGGATGAAGCCTACTTGATCATGGTAGATGATCTTTAGATATGTTCTTGGATTCTGTTTGCAAGTATTTCATTATTTTTGCATCTATGTTCATAAGGGAAATTCATCTGTAATTCTCTTTCTTTGTTGACTCTTTTTGTGGTTTGAGTATCAGGGTGACTATGGCTTCATAAAACGAGTTTGCCAATGTTTCTTCTGCTTCTATCTTGTGGAATAATTTGAGGAATGTTTGTATGAGCTCTTCTTCAAAGGTCCGGGAGAATCTGTTATAAAAACCTCTGGCCCTGGGCTCCTTTTGGTTGGGAGACTTTTCATGACTGCTTCTATTTCCTTAGTGGTTATAGGCCTATTTGAATTGTTTATCTGATCTTTATTTAACTTTGGTAAGTTGTATCTATCAAGAAAAATATCCATTCTTTTAGATTTTCCAAATTTGTGAAGTACATGTTTTTATAGTATGGCCTAATGATTCTTTGGATTTCCTTGCTGACTGTTGTTATGCCTCTATTGTCATTTCTGATTGTGTTAATTTGGGTATTCTCTCTCAGCCTTTAAATTAGTTTGGATAGTAGTTTGTCTATCTTATTTTTCTCAAAAACCAACTCTCTGTTTCATTGATTCTTTGTATTTTTATCTTTGTCACTATTTTATTGAATTCAGCCCTTGATTATTTTTTGCCATCTACTCCTCTTGCGTGTTCTTGCTTCTTTTCCTTCTAAAGCTTTCAGATGTACTGTTAAGTTGCTGGTATGAGGTCTCTCCACTTTCACTTTTTATGTAGGCACTTAGTGCTATGAACTTTCCTCTTTACACCACCTTCATTGTGTCACATAAGCTTAGGTATATTGTGCATTCATTTTCATTGAATTCTAAGAGGTCTTTAATTTATTTGTTTCTTCTTTGAATCAAGGGTAATTCCATAGACAATTGTTTATTTTTCATGAGTTTGTAGGCTTTCTGCTTTTTTTTTGTTGAAATCCAGCTTTAATCCACTGTGGTCTGATAAGGTATAGGTTGGGTATTTCAATTTTCCTATGTCTATTGAGACTTGTTTTGTTGGTGAGCATATGGTAAACATTGGATAATGTTCTCTGGGGTACTGAAAACAAAGTATAATCTTGTGTGTTTGGGTGATATGTTCTATAAATGTTTGTTACATTCATTTGAGTCATAACATCTGTTAGCTCCATTATTTCTCTGTTTAATTTTTGTCTGGATGACCTGTCTATTGATGTGAGTGGGGTATTGAAGTCTCCCACAATTAATGTGTGAGGATTATCTGTGATTTAAGTTGTAGTAATGTTTCTTTTACAAATCCTGGTGCTTTTGCTTTGAAGTTACAGATGTTAAGAACTGCAATGTTCTCTTCATGGATTTTTTTCCTTTGATTTGTATAAAATGTTCTTCTCCATCTCTTTTGATTAATTTTGATTGGAAGTTTATTTTGTTAGGTATTATAATAGCTACACTAGTTTGCTTCTTAGATCTATTTGTTTGGAAAACCTTTTTCCAACCCTTTACTTGGAGGTAATTTCTATATTTGGTGTTGAGGTGTGTTTCTTGTATGCAGCAAAAGGATGGATTCTGTTTTCATACTCATTCTGTTACCTATGTCTTTTTATTGGGGAATTGAGTCCATTAATATTAAGAGATATTAATGACCAATGATTGTTAATTCTTATTATTTTCTTGGTGGTGGTAGTGGTCGTGGTGGTGGTGATGGTGTTTGCGTGTTTCCATTCTTTTTTTTTGGGGGGGGGTATGAGAGTATCTATTGCCTTATTTTAATGGGTGTAGTTAAACTCCTTGGTTTGGACTTTTCCTTCTCATATCTTCTATAGACCTGAGTTTGTGGGTAGATATTGTTTAAATTTGACTTTGTCATGAAATATCTTGTTTTCTTTATCTATGGTGATTGAAAATTTTGCTGGGTATAGTAGTCTGATAGTAGTCTGCGCTGGCTTCCATGTTCTCTTAAAGTCTACATAACGTCTGCCCTGATTCTTCTGGCTTCTGAGTTTGCATTAAGAAGCAGGATGTAATTCTACTAGGTCTGCCTTTATATGTTATTTTTTCCCTCTTTTCAGCTTCTAATAGTCTTTCTTTGTTATCTATGTTTAGTGTTTAAGTTATTAAGTGACCTTTTTTTTCAGGTTCAATCTCTTTGGAATTCTGTAGGCTTCTTGTACATTTATAGGAATGTCCTTCTTTAGGTTAAAAAATTTTCTTCTATGATTTTTATTGAATATATTTTATGGGCCCTTAAGCTGGCATTCTTCTACTCATATTATTCTTAGTTTAGTTTTTTAATAGTTTTCAAAATTTCCTGAATGTTTTTTTGTTAGGAATTTTTAGATTTAACATTTTCTTTGACCAATGAATTTATTTCTTCTATTGTATCTTCAACACTTGAGGTTCTCTCTTCCATCTTTGGAACTTTGTTGGTGATGTTCACTTACCCAGAATTTCCATTTCTAGGATTCCCTCCATCTGTGTTTTCTTTATTGCTTCCATTTCCACTGTCAGGTCTTGAACAGTTTCCTTCACCTGTTTGTTTGTATTTTCCCGGCTTCCTTGGCATTCTCTAAGGAATTTATAAATTTCCTCCAGTTTTTTTGTTTGACTTTTCCCCAGTTTCCTCAAGAGATTTTTTTTCATTCCCTCTTTCCTCTATCATCTTCATAAAGTTGTTTTTAAGGTTGCTTTCTTGTGCTTCAGCAGTGTTGGAATGTTCAGATCTTTCTGTCATAGGATATTTGGGTTCTGGTGGTACCATTTTGCTCTTTCTATTGTTGATTATGTTCTTACACTGGCATTTAGGCATCTAGGTTTGCATTGATTATACATCTAGATGTTAATTCCTGACTTTGTTTTTGTTGAATGTGGGTTTTGTTCCTTGGTTTCTGTTTCCTCTCTGTTCTTCTGGCCTAAGTGGCTTGGGATTCTGGTGACTAGGCAGTCTATAGGTCCAGTAAGGTCTGTCCAGTGGGGTTTTGTGGCCCTCATGACCTCTGGGATTTGGATACCAAACTTGCGTCTGTGGTTCCAAGAACCTGTGTGGCCTCTAGTATTCTGGGTACCTGCTTCTTATCTGGGATTCATAGCATCCCACATCCTCCAGTAAAGCATAGGTTATCTGCTGAAGCTGTGGGCTGGGAGAGGGAGTGCAGGAGAGGTACAATTAGTGGCTATTAGGCCAGCTTTAGAGAGTGTTGGCTAGCAATGTACAGTGTCTTATCTTGGGTCCCTAGAACCACCCTGGCCTGGGATAAAGCAGACATCTTCTGCCTAAGGTGTGGGTCGAAATATGGAGCCCAGGGGAGGGAGTATAATCAGGGGCTGTTGGGAAGACTTTAAGGAATATTAGAAGGTGGTATGATATCTTACTTGGGGTCACTAGGTTGACCCTGACCTCCAGTAAAGGTGCCAGAGTTGTGGGATGGAATATGGAGCAAAAGAGAGGGGGTGTTATTGGGAGATGTTGTGCAGGCTTTAAGGAGTCTTAGCCACCAGTGTGCAGAGTCTTACCTAGGGTCCCTAGGACCAGCCTGTCCTCCAGTAAAGCTGCCAGAGCAGTTAGATGGAATATAGGTCCCAGGGAAGGGGATGCTTCTGTCCCTAAAACCAACCTGACCTTAGATAAAGCATAAGTCTCCTGCTGAAGTTGTGGGCAGAAATATGGAGCCCAGGGGAGATAGTACAGCCTCAAGCTGTTGAGCAGACTGGGGTCTCTAGGACCAGTGAGGCTCCAGTAAAACTACCAGAATTGTGGGCCAGAATATGGAGCCCAGTAGAGGTGGTGCTGTTCTGGGATGTTATTTTTATTTATTTATTTTCTTCTGGTTTTATTCGACTTTTCCTTTATAGTTTGGTTTACAGCTTTGTGGTTTTTATTTTTATTGTTTGTGTGTGCCTGTGTGAGAGAGTGAGGTTTTTTTAAATTGTTTGTTTTGTTTGGTTTGTTGGGATTTTGTTTTTTCCTGTTTTTAATGACATAGGGGAAAGAATGTGTGGAATTGGGTGGGCATAGAGGTGGGGAGAATCTTGAAGGAGTTGAAGGATGTTAAAATCATGATCAGAATGTATTATTATTATTATTTTTTTTTGGTTTTTCGAGACAGGGTTTCTCTGTGTAGCTTTTCACCTTTCCTGGGACTCACTTGGTAGCCCAGGCTGGCCTCGAACTCACAGAGATCTGCCTGGCTCTGCCTCCCGAGTGCTGGGATTAAAGGTGTGCGCCACCACTGCCTGGCTTCAGAATGTATTATATAGGGAGTAAGAATGTTAATGTGATGATATAAAGAGAAATAAATATATCAAAAATAAAAAACTATATAGAAATATGGGCATTATTAATACGTTGAAAATATAACAGAAAAATCCATAAGTATACATCATAATCCAAGAATAAATTGATGAGATACCAGGAACAGAGCATTCAAACTCTGTTCCATAAAGACATAGGAATACATGAGCAGTGCTGTATCTGTGCATTACATAAACACTATTGTACAGAGTTATGAGAGCAGTGTCACTGATGAAATTATTCAAGGCCACAAGAATTTAAGAATACTAATTCACTCAGGCTCCTTCAGAGAATGACAAAACTTAGAGAACACCATAGAGTTTATGAATGTAGATACATTTGGGATATGTAGATGAGAACATTATTGTAGGATAAGTGTTTCAAAGGACATTCTATTACACTGAAGTTTCATGCCCTATTCAGAATGGAGATGTATTAATGAAGAGGCAATGTCAGAGCCAAATTAGGTTCATGCAATGTATACGAATGTTCTAATGACTTACAAAACAGACACAACAGTGTCACTACTAGAGGCCTTAACCCATATGAAGAGTGGATGAGTGTGGGGGTGGGAGAGGTTTGGGGAAGTGGGAAAAGGAGTAACTGTGATTGGTACGTAAAATAAAAATATTAATAAAATAAAATGTTAAAAAGAGGGAAAGGAGAACCTGAGTGTGCATTCATGATGATCTGCATTTCTGCCAGATGTGGGTCAATGTATAAAGTGTCCAGAAACTCAATATGCAAATACTGAGAAGAGCCACTGTCAACACAAGACTGTGACATTTCTGGCCTATGATGAGCTCCTGGGAAAGACACTCAGCTTCTTGTCCCTGGGCTTCTCATTACTCACAGCTGTTGTTCTTGGGGTATTCCTGAAGTACAGAGATACTCCCATTGTCAAGGCCAATAACCAGCATCTCAGTTACATCCTGCTCATCACTCTGACCCTCTGTTTTCTCTGTCCTTTGCTTTACATTGGCCATCCTAGCACAGTCACCTGTATCCTGCAGCAGAACACATTTGGACTTCTGTTCACTGTGGCTCTTTCCACTGTGCTGGCCAAAACTCTCACTGTACTTATAGCCTTCAAGATCACTACTCCAGGGAGAATGAGGAGGTGGCTACTGATAGCAAGGGCCCCTAATTTCATCATTCCCATCTGCACTCTGCTGCAAGTTGTTCTCTGTGGAATTTGGCTGGCAACCTCTCCTCCATTTATTGACAAAAATGTTCATTCAGAACATGGGCACATCATCATCACTTGCAACAAAGGCTCAGCTATTGCCTTCTACTGCATCCTGGGATATCTTGGAATACTGGCCCTAGGGAGCTACCTTATGGCTTTTTTGTCCAGAAATCTACCTGACACATTCAATGAAGCCAAATTCCTGGCTTTCAGCATGCTGGTGTTTTGCAGTGTGTGGGTCAGCTTCCTCCCTGTCTACCACAGTACCAAGGGGAAGGTCATGGTGGCTATGGAAGTCCTCTCCATCTTGGCTTCCAGTACATCACTCTTAGGCATCATCTTTGCCCCCAAGTGCTACATCATACTATTAAGGCCAGAAAGGAATTCACTTCATCACATTAGGGACAAAACATATGCTAGAAGAAAAACCTTAAAACCTAGCTCCCATGTGTCTTAAAGAGATTTGAAGCATGATTGTTCTTCACTATCTGAACACTCACATATGAAGTCATAATTTGGCATTTGATCCCATAGGCTGTTATTTCTTTAAGTAATCATATTAGGCTAAATGTATTCTGCATCCATCCTTTTTTTCATGTAGGGATATAGCCTGCATTTTGAGTCCTCTTCTTTCATTCACTACTACTTTTGTGTTATTGATTTCATTTGCTGATGAAATCCTTATTTGTGAATTCTTCCATTTGGATCATTCACATTTTTATTAGCTTGACAACTGGATTCAAATAAGATTTATTTCCTCTATCAATTATGTATGCTCATGAACAGATTCAAGAGTCATATATGTAAATATTCTTAAATATTTTGTAAATTTGACATTCAGTACAACAAATTTATGTTGATATAGTGTTTTGTTTTTGAAACCCTTAAGACATTTCACCAATTTGTCATGCTTTCTTTTATTACATGTTTTTATTCTGAAGAAATCCAAATGCTTTATATTCGATGTATCTTTTCATGAAGATTATACTGTATCAGGTCACTGTATAATGAGCTACATACTAAGTTATTGCAAACTCAGGACCTCATTTTATAACCTGACACCAAATGTCAACCAGAACAACCAATTTGCAGTCTATACCTGGAGCCTCTCTATGAATTATGGTGCCCTGTGTCAAATGCCCAGATGTAACTACTCCCACTGACTTTGTACTCACTTCTCTGAGTTACTCTAAACATCCAAGCAGCCTTTATCTTGTCACTTCCTCATAGTCCTTCACCTTTTGCTAAATTGGTAATATTCCTTCAACTCACACCATGGACTGGTAAAGAACTTCAATCCAGAAAGGCATTTGCAGCCTTTGAGGTGGAGGCTTCTCTGAACCCAGGACTTCAGATAGAATCAGCAAAAGATCATGGTGCTTGGCTTCACAACTGATCTGGGTGATGGCTGTATGTGAACTAGGACTTCATGAAATATGTAAGAGAGAGCCAGATCAGTCAGGAAGACTAGTTCAAGAAGATTAAATAAGAATCAATAAGGAAGGTGGGGACTGGCACATGCTCTTTTACATAAGGAGTCCCCAAAAGAGGAAAATGATGCCTCATGCACCTGTGAAGCCCCAGAGCTCTTCCCATGATGCATTCCCCTCATTCTCATAGAAACCCACTTTGCTCAGCTGCCTGGTCTATTCAAATTGTGTGTGTGTGTGTGTGTGTGTGTGTGTGTGTGTGTGTGTGTGTGTGTGTGTTGAGTGCATTGTTATATGCAAGTGTGTATATAAGTGTCCTTGGAGGCCAAAAGAAGGCATTGATCCCTTGGTGGTACTGTTACATGCAGGTATGAACTACATTTTATGAGGGCCATGTATTGAACTCAGCCACTTTGCAAGAGAAGTACATGACTTTGTCTGCTGAGACATCTCTCCAGCTTCTGCATTTATTCTATCTGTTTATCAAAACATCCCTATCTCTTAAGTTCTACTCTTCTAACTCTGAGAATGCATGAGGATAATCTAGTATTCCCCCTACAAGGGGTAGCCTTGCTTTGCCTTCATCTGCTAACATGAGCTCACAAACTTTCTGCATTTTCCCTCAGTACTCAATTGCTTTCAAAGTCCTACATTTGCTAACATCTCAAAAAAGAAGCCTCTGAGTTTGTTTCAAATTTTATTGTATATTAGTGAAGAAAAGAACATTTCCACTTCACACTGACATCCAATATTCAAGTCTTGTAAAAATAGGTGGCTGAGTAGAAGGTTATGGGAGACAATGTAGAGAAAAAGAGTGTACATGACACTTCTGGGCATCATTATTACAAGAAACAGTGACAGTGATTAGGTAATGTGTACATCTTGTATTTTATCCTAATAGGTGGTTCTGGAAGATGTTTTCTCCCTTAACTTCTGAAGAGAATTTCTCTATGGTTTTAACAAATCTATGTAGCACTTGGGGACAAAGATGCATCCCAGTAGGCCTGCACTTGAGGCCAAGATGGAGAAGACCTCCACAGCCACCATGACCTTGCCCTTGATGCTATGGTAGACAGGGAGAAAGGTGACCCAGACACTGCAGAATAACAACATGCTGAAGGTCAGCAACTTGGCTTCATTGAATGTGTCTGGGAGATTCCTGGCCAAGAAAGTTATAGTGAAGCTCCCCAGGGCCAGAGCCCAGGTATCCTAAGACAGAGTAGAAAGCAGTTACTAAGCCCTTGTTGCACACAATGATGATGTGGCCATGCTCAGAGTGTGCATCAATGTCAACAGACGGAGGAGAAGCTCCCAGCCAGACTGCACAGAGAAAAATTTGGATGATGGTGCAGATGGGAATGATGTAGTTGGGTGCCCCTGATACCAGGAGCCACTTCATCCTTCCTCCAGGAGCAGTGACTTTGAAAGCCAAAACCACAGTAATTGTCTTGGCCAACACAGTGGAAACAGCCACAGTGAATACAACTCCATATGTTGTTTGCTGCAGGATACAGGTGGCTGAGTTGGGACGGCCAATGAAGAGCAAGGAACAGAGGAAACAGAAGATGAGGGAGATCAGCAGGATGTAGCTGAGAGTGAGGTTATTGGCCTTCACAATGGGAGTGTCTTGGTGCTTCACAAAGATCCCAAGAACCAGAACAGTGAATGCAGACAAACACAAGGCCATGCAGGACAGAGTCATTCCCAAGGGATCGTCAAAGGCCAGAAAGGTCACATCTTTGTACAGGCAGTGGTTCTGCTCTGTGTTGGCATACTGGTCCTCTGGACACTTCATACACTGATCTGATGCAGAAAGCAAAAGTATTGTTAATGGAACTTCAGCATTTCTTATTGACAGGCCATGCCAGTGTATTGTGGAATCTTTGCAACATCCACATTCTTTATCACTGAAGATGTAATTGAGAATTTTCTGAAGAGCAGTGCTTCCATTTCATAATGCCTGTTTTCTTCAAGGACAAACACAGATCCTATGGATTCACTATAACATGAATTTTTCTGTCTGAATTAGAAGTGATACCCTCTTGTTGCCGCCAATTTTTCCTGATGGCTTTACGCAACAGGTCTGCATAGAGAGGATGATTTGACCACGGGCCTGAGTGCAGGTGTCTGAGAGTGTCTACCCTTAGCTATGCTGGGGGGAGGTCTTTTGTTCCACCCCTTGGCATTCCTTTAAATACACTAGGGTAGAGACTTTGATTAGTATCCAGGCCCTCTACAGGCTATCCTGTATTTTCTCTCTTTCTCTCCTCTCTATCCCTCTAACTAACATTCCTGCTGCTCCTACTCAAGAGTACTTTGGAGAAATGTGGGGGAGAGGAATGACCCCACACATGCTCTCATATACTCAAGGAATGCTCAATCATACCACAAGGACAAATGCTCAACTATGTTCATAGCAACATTATTCATAATGTTCCAGAATCTGGAAACAACCTAGATGCTCCTCAACCAAAGATTGGATTTAAAAAATGTAGCACATATACACAGTGGAGTATACTCAGCAGTAAAAAACAATGACATCATGAAATTTTCAGACAAATGGATGGAATTAGAAAATGGAGTGAGGTAACCCAGACTCAGAAAGACAAACATGGTATGTACTCACTCATAAGTGGATACTAGATGTAAAGCAAAGGATAACCAGACTACAACCTATAGCTCCAGAGAAGCTAGCTAACAAGGAGGACCCTAACAGGAATGCATAGATCACCCTTGGATGAAGAAATAGATGAGATCTACACCAGCAAACTGGGAGTGGGCGCAAAGGAAGGTAAGGAATGGGGCATGAGAGCATAAAGGATAGGAACTGGAACAGGGGCAGAGTGGGAGAGAAGGAAAGAGATATCATGATAAATGAAGACATCATGGGAATAAGGAGAAATCTGGTGCTAGGGAAGTTTCCAGGAATCCAAAAGGATAACCCCACCTTAGACTACTAGCAATAGTCAGGAGGGTGCCTGAACTGGCCTACTCCAGTAATCAGAGTGGTGAATCATAGAGCCCTCATCCAGTAACTGATGGAAGCAGATGCAGACATCCACAGAAAGGCACCAGACTGAGCTCTAGGAGTCCAGTGGATAAGAGAGATGAGGGATTCTATGAGCAAGGGACATCAAGATCAAGATGGGGAAATTTAGAGAGACCTCAAGGCCAAATTAGTGGGAACTCATAAACAGTGGACCAATAGCTTTGAAGCCCCCATGTGACTGGACTAGGCCCTCTGCATAGGTAAGGCAGTTGTTTAGTTTGAACTGTTATGGGACCATTGGCAGTGGGATCAGGATCCAACCCTGGTACATGAATGGGCTTTTGGGCACCCAGTGCCTATGGTGGGACACCTTGTGCAGCCTTGGTGCCGGGGAGGGGGATTTGGATCTGCTTCTATTGAATGTACCAGGCTTTGATGACTCCCCATGGGAGGCCTAGCCTTGGAGGAAGTGGGAGTGGGGGGGTGTTGGGGGGAAGGCTGGGGCATGGGAGGAGAGAGGAGAGGGGAAATCTGTGGTTGGTATGTAAAATGAATAGAAATTGTCTAAATAATTTAAAAAAAAAGAAGTGATGCCCTCATGAGAGATGGAGACTTGGTTTTATCCAGGATGAGACCCTTTATACATTTTTTAATTCCCATATGGTCATCACTAAACATATGAATAGCTGAGAAACATCAAATAGAATCTATTGTGTGTGTGCATGCATATGTGCATATGTGTGTGAAAGCAGTAAATGAAAAGTGTGTGAAAATAGTAAATGAAAGAGTTCATGAGTTTGAGAGTTTTGAGTGGATGTGTGGGAAATAGAATGGGGAGAGAGGGAGGTTTTAAAATGATATATGAGATCTTGCCCCGGACTTCCCTTCTGAAGCACAGAGAGCTCCCATCTGGACAAGAGAGAGAGACACCCTGAATCTGTCAGCTCTGTCTGAACCAAGTTTGCAGATAAGGCCAAGAACGAACCACAAGGAGATGGGCAGACGTCAAGGCAGAAACACATACAACAAAATGAATAGCAATACACCATCACCAGGCCCTAGCCCTCCTCCAACACCTAGACCTGAACATCAGAAATTGGAAGAAGCAGAAGAAAATAGCCTTATGAATGTCATCATGAAGAAGCTAGAGGCTCGTGTAGAGGAAAAGACAAAAAAATGTGAAGAACGTTGTAAACAACTAGAGGAAAGGGCAAACAAATTAGAAGAAATCAATAAAGTCCTGGAAGAGAACAATAAAATACTGAAAGAAAATCAAGAAAAATCAATGAAACAAATGAAGGAAACAGTCCAAGACCTGAAAAGGGAAATAGAAAAAATGAAGAAAACACAAACAGAGGGAATGCTGGAAATAGAAAATCTGAGAAAACGATTGGGAACTTCAGATGCAAGTATAATCAACAGAATGCAAGAGATGGAAGAGAGGATCTCTAGCGTTGAAGATACAATAGAAGAAATAGATTCATCAGTCAAAGAAAACACTAAAGCCAACAAAGTCATGAACCAAAATGTCCAAGAAATTTGGGACACCATGAAAAGACCAAACCTATGAATAATAGGGGTAGAAGAAGGAGAAGAATACCAACTCAAGGGCACAGAAAATATATTCAACAAGATCATAGAAGAAAACTTTCCCAACTTAAAGAAGGAAATGCCTATGAAGATACAGGAAGCCTATAGAACACCAAACAGACTAGACCCCCCAAAAAAGTCCCCTCGCCACATAATAATTAAACAATTAAACGTACAGAAAAAAGAAAGAATATTAAGAGCAGCAAAGGAAAAAGGCCAAGTGACATATAAAGGCAAACCTATCAGAATAACACCCGATTTCTCAATGGAGACTTTGAAAGCCAGAAGGACCTGGACAGATGTAATGCAGACACTAAGAGACCATGGATGTCAGCCTAGACTAATATACCCAGCAAAACTTTCAATCATCATAGATGGAGTGAACAAGACATTCCATGACAAAGCCAGATTTAAACAATATTTATCCACAAACCCAGCCCTACAGAAAGCACTAGAAGGAAAATTCCAACCTAAGGAAGTCAGATACACCCTCGAAAACACAGGCAATAGATAAAGCCACAGCAGTAAACCCCAACGAAGAAAAGTACACACACATCACCACCAAAAAATAACAGGAATGAACAATCACTGGACATTAACATCCCTCAATATCAATGGACTTAATTCACCTATAAAAAGACATAGGCTTACAGAATGGATACGAAAGCAGGACCCATCTTTCTGCTGCATACAAGAAACACATCTCAAATTCAAAGATAGACACTACCTTAAAATAAAAGGCTGGGAAAAGACTTTCCAATCAAACGGTCTTAAGAAACAAGCGGGTGTAGCCATCCTGATATCCAGCAAAATAGACTTCAAACTAAAATCAATCAAAAGAGATCAAGAAGGGCATTACATACTCATCACAGGAAAGATCCACCAAGATGAAGTCTCAATTCTGAACATTTATGCCCCAAACACAAGGGCAACCACATATGTAAAAGAAACATTATTAAAGCTTAAATCACATATAAAACCCCACACATTAATAGTGGGAGACCTCAACACCCCACTTTCACCACTGGACAGATCCCCCAAATCGAAACTTAACAGAGAAATAAAGGACTTAACTGATGTCATGACTCAAATGGACTTAGTCGACATCTACAGAACATTCCATCCTAACAAAAAAGAATGGATGGACCTAGAAAAAATCATCCTGAGTGAGGTATCCCAGACTCAGAAAGACAAACATGGTATGTACTCACTCATAACAGGATACTAGATGTGGAACAAGGATGACTGGACTGCTACTCACATCACCAGGCAGGCTACCTGGAAAACAGGACCCCAAGAAAGACACAGGGATCGCCTAATGACAGAGAAATGGAATGAGATCTACATGAACAGCCTGGACATGAGTGGGGGTAGTGAAGGGCGAGGGTCGAGGGAAAGAGAGCTTGGGTGAGTGGGAGATCCCAGCTGGATCAACAACAGAGAGGGAGAACAAGGAATAGGAGACCATGGTAAATGAAGACCACATGAGAATAGGAAGAAACAAAGGCTAGAGAGGCCCACAGAAATCCACAAAGATACCTCCACAACAGACTGCTGGCAATGGTCGAGAGACAGTCCGAATTGACCTACTCTGGTGATGGGATGGCCAAACACCCTAATTGTCGTGCTAGAAACCTCATCCAACTACTGAGGGATCTGGATGCAGAGATCCATGACTAGGCCCCAGGTGGATCTCTGGGAGTCCAATTAGCGAGAATGAGGAGGGTTTATATGAGAGAGAATTGTTGAGACCAAGGTCGGATAAAGCACAGAGACAAATAGCCGAACGAACGGAAACACATGAACTATGAACCAATGGCTGAGGGGTCACCAACTGGATCAGGCCCTCTGAGTGGGTGAGACAGTTGATTGGCCTGATCTGTTTGGGAGGCATCCAGGCAGTGGCACCGGGTCCTGTGCTCATTGCATGAGTCGGCTGTTTGAAACCTGGGGCCTATGCAGGGTCCCTTGGCTCGGCCTGGGAGGAGGGGACTGGACCTACCTGGACTGAGTCCACCAGGTTGATCTCAGTCTGTGGGGAAGGCTTTGCCCTGGAGGAGATTGGAGTGGGGGGCGGGCTGGTGGGAAGGTGAGGGGGGCGGGAGGGGGGAGAACAAGGGAATCTGTGCCTGTATGTAGAACTGAATTGTATTGCAAAATAAAAATTAAAAAAAAATCTTTGGGGAAGAGAAAGGCTAGAGAGATGGCCAGTGGTTAATATCATGTACTGCTCTTGCAGAAGAGCCAAATTGAATTTCTAGGCACCCACATCAGATGGTTTACAGTTCTCTGTAACTCCCGTTCCAGGGAGATCCAATACTTCAAGGCCTCTGTGGGCACCTGCACATACAGATATATGTACGTATACACAATTAAAAAAAATTTAAAGTGAAATAAACCTTTGGATTTCCACAAAAAAAAGAAAAAAAATTTCTGTCCTAGAGTATATTTATGTGACATATTATACTTGAATGATTTGCATATGTTGAACCATCCTTACATCCCTATAATAAAGTCATCTTTGGTATAGAGATTGATATTTCTGATGTGCTGTTGAGATCTGTTTGCCAGTGTTTACTTGAGAATTTTTCCATCCATGTTCATAAGATTGATCTAGTTTTCTTCTTTCTGATTCACTTTACCTGGAATAGTCTTTTTCCTTTACTCCTGAGACTCTGTTTTTCTTCATGAGCACAATGTGTTCATTCTGAGCAACAAAGTATTGTTTTGCCAAAAAGAAAAAAAATAATTTCCTTATCTGTGTCCTTTGATTAGAGAGTAGGATTATTAAAATTCAGTTATTAATGAAAGTTGGGTAGTGATTCTAGTCAATTTGTGTTTTTATAACTTTTAATATATTTCTAACCTTTGCTTTTCTGTCTAGTGATCTATGTTTATGTTCCTGTGACATCTACTGTTTATCTTAATATTCAATGTGAAGGAGTATGAAGCATGAAGAGACTCTTCAAGGGTCTCCCTTAGTGCTATTCCTGCAATTTGTGTTCACCGTTACAAGTTTTTCTATCTTCCTGCAATTATGAAGGATAGCTTTGCTAGGTATAGTAATTGAAGTTGGAAGTTTTGTCTCTGTTTGAAACACATAATTGATATTCCCTCCTTTTAAATTGTCTATGAATATAGCTACTGTTCTTACGATGGGGACTTCCAACGAAATTGATCTTCTCTCTTGCAATCTAAAATTCCTCTGTATTCTGCCTAATTCAGATTTTAGGTAATATTCAACAGATGCAGGTCCATTTATGAACCTGTCTGTTAGGCACTCTGACTGCTTCTTGTACCTGGATGGCCATAACTCCCCCAGCATTTGGTAAAATTTTGGCTGCCATTTTATGAGAAATACCTTTGGTCCTTTGACATGTTGTCCTCCTCTTGTGCCTGTGCTTTCTTAATTTGGTCTCTTATTGATGTCCCCTAAGTCTCTTGTGTTTTCTTAACCTTCCTTATTGTTTTATCTTTGTCATAGTTTGAATTAAAATTCATCTGCCTTGTTTCAAGTCCTGAAAGCCTGTCTTCTGCCTGAGACTTACTGAGAGAAAGATGTTTTATACAGTTTGTTGCTTGAAGTCTTGTGGCTTTCCTTTTTAAAATGTTGGTGTGAATTCTTCATTGTTATTGTACCTTTATTGAATTTTTGTCGCATCCTCTCTCAATTTCCTATTGTTTGCAAGTGTTTATGATCTAACTGAATTATCCTTAGAGGTAATTGTTATACTCTGATTTTCTGGAACATTCTTACAATTATTCTTTGAAACTTTGTTTGGTATGTCGTTGAGTTCACTGTAACTTAAGCCTACGCCATCTGGAGTCCTGCTGACTCACTGTTTGCAAGTTTCGTTTCTGCACTAAGATCTGCATATCTGGAATAGGGCACATGTTGGGTTGTTTTTAGTCCTTCCTATCCTTTTGGTTGATGTTTTTGTAATGTTCGTTCAAGTTAGGCCTGGTAGAAGCAGGCTTGTGATTTCATTGCTCTCCTCTGATCAGTAGCTAAGACTTTAGCCTATTTGCTCTGTTCTCTGAGCACAATTATCTCATCACTGTGAAAACAGAATATCAACTGAATTTAACTGAATCTCGGCAACCTGAGATATCACTTCAGATGAAGTCTGCAGACTTCGCAAAAGATAAAGCTTTTCAAATTCAACACACAGCATTTTAGTAAGCAATGTAGTTCAGATACTATAAAACTAGACATGTCAGAATGAATGCCTGCAATATACCCAGGGACACATAATGAGATATTTTATTTACAAATCTCCTCAAAGCCAAATCATTATGACTATGAGTACCTGTCCAACCAAACAAGGAAACAAGATAATTTTTTTTGTTTGTTGGATTGATTGATTGTTATACAAGAATTAAGGTGCAGCCAGACAGTGGAGGCACATACCTTTACTCCTAGCACTTGGAAGCAGAACCAGTTGGGTCTCTGTGAGTTTGAGGCCAGCCTGGTCTACAGAGCTAGATTGAGGACAGGCACCAAAACTACACAGAGAAACTCTGACTGGAAAAAACAAAAAAGCAAACAAACAAACAAACAAACAAAAACAAACAAAAGAATTAAGGTGCAAGGAAATGCCTCTAGGGAGGAATTTCTTCAGGGCTGGAGAGGTGGCTCAGCAATCAGTTGCACTTGCTATTCCATCACCCACTTCTACACTTAGGCTCAAAATTGTCTTCAGTTCCTGGGTATCTTAACCCTCTCCTGTCATACTTAGCTACTTCATACTCATATGGAACACAGAAATACACAGGCAAAACATCCATATACATAAAAAGTCTAAAAAATAAGTTATAATTAATAATATATCTAAGTTGGGCTATGAAACTGCTAATGTATTGTTAGAGATGTTGGCAATTTAGGACCTCCTGGTCAAAGTGCCTGAATAAAATTATAAATTAATGACCTGCGTATCTGTTCTTTGTTCCAAATCTTTCCTTACAAATAGTATCAGTCTTTTCAGCATGTAGATTAGAGATTCAACAGAAGAGAAGAAAAGCAATGGGCAGTAATCAGAATGGTAACAAGAGAATATTGATAACCTCATCGGGAATAATATCAAACATTGGCCACAGCTAGTTTTATATTTGTTTACAAATCAAAGAGATTCCAATGTGATAAATGTCCATCATATGCATGTCTTAGATTTGCTAAGATTTACTAAAAATTAAAATTGTTAAAAAGAAACATAATCTAGAAGTCTAAAATTGAGTCTTTACATAACCATCTAATTTCACTAAGTTACAGGGAAACTCAAATTGCCCCACTTGACAGTGGTTACAACTGTGAGGTGTATATCAGTACCTTTTAGTCAGACCCACCTGTCTAGTTCCTGTGGCCCACTCTATCATGTCCTGGAATAAATGGAGCTGTTGACCATGTGGAAAATATGGGTTAAACTCTCCTATTTTCACCTTAAGCCCAACACCATGGGGGAAGCTCCAAATATGGTAAATGTCATACTCTGCTTGCAGTTTTTCTTTCTGATTCATATTTATTGCATCTCCAACAGGGTTAATAAAGTGCAAATTCTTCAGAAATTGGTGAATCTGAAAGATGGTAAACATACTTTCGTGCACATTCCCTTATTTTAAGTCAGAAAATCTGTTCTGATTTCATCCTAAGGCAACTTTATTGAAGGTGCCCAAGAGAAAAAACTCAATAAAAGCATGTGAATATATAAAGTCATTGTGTTCCTCGAATTTTAGTACTCTCAAAGGAAATCATCAAACACAAACACCGACATATACACAAACACCAAATGTAAATGTGTATAACACACGCACACACACACACACACACACACACACACACACACACACACACTTCCACAAAGACACCCATGCAGAGGCACACACATAATTCAGCCACACTCATTCACATACATACACACTAACACATACATACATACAAACCTATACAATCAAATACATATTCAGACACAGAAACACACAGGCACATACAGACACAAAACACAGAGACACATACAGAGATACAAACATTCACAAAGAGATACATACACACAACAAATATGTGCTCATATCCACAGGTATACACATACACAAGAGAGAGAGATCATTTATTCACAGTAACACATCTATACACACACACACACAGGCACAGAAATATATACAGACACTCACAAAGATACAATACCCATACATAGAAACATAAACAAAGACACACAGAAAATCAGACAAAAACATACTTACACAAGCACAAAACTAGGTATTGAACTGAATCTCACCACTATTCCTTGTTTTATTGCTCTCAAAAAATCAAGAGAATAAGGTCCCCAGAGTCTACAGTAGGTTCAGAATCAGTTGAGTATACTTAAGTAAACCCTATAGTGACTACCACATATATGACAGTTAAAAAATGTCACAGTTGAGTGTGGAAGCATAGGCCTTTAAACCTAGCACTCAGGAGACAGAGGCAGGTGAAACTCTTAATTCAAATCAGCCTCATCTACATAGTGTGTTTCAGGGCAGCCAGAGCTACATAATGAGACCCTGTTCCAAAAACAAAATAAAAGAACAAGGTCTAATCTTGGAAGGAATTTATGAAAGAAAGATTGATTGTGTTTCCAATATTGGAACAGGGCTGACAATGTTGTGGTCATCTGTAACAAAATCACTGAACTTCATTGAAAAATTCTGTCTTCCACTCCACTGTGTTTGTCTTAAAGGATTGTAAGCACATCTAGATTTACTTCTTGGCAGAATAAAATGTTCAGAAATCCTTCTATGTTGGGTAAGATTTTACTAGACTCCTTGGTTTGAGCATGTGAGAGACTCTTAAAGAATATAACATTGATGACACCAAGTACCATCCATTGGAAGATACAGTACCTCTGAGCAGTCATAATCCAGTGGTTTCCTAGTCTTGATTGGTTGGTTTTCTACTTGTTGAAGAAGTGTTTCATGGAGGCCATGGGCCACAGCATACACAGCATTGTATACATCATAACCATCAACACTAAAGGCCATGTCAAAAGTCTGTAGCATTAACCATTCCAGTGAGACAATAGATTAGCAGTTCTCCAGTGTCTTACAGTTAGATATTGAGGCTTCACAGCTGAAGTACATCCACCCCAGTCCTGCCAGGAACATGTCTGTGTATTTGGAAGGGTTCAATATCTGAACATAATTTTTAAGACCAGAAATCTCAGCATGATGCTGTGCAAAAACAGGAGTCCCATGGAATGAGTCAAGGGTGAAGTCTCTCTTACTTGTAGTGACATCCCACTGTGAGGTGGTAACCCATATTCTCTGTATACCTCGTGATTTCCACATTCTAAAGCACACAAATACAGTACTGTCTGTGTCACCATAGATGATAACAACATTTGTAGATGATGTCTCAATTTGGTTGTTATACACTTCAGCTCTTGACACGTATAACTCCATGCTGACTGGGATCACAATCACAAAGGCTAAGCAGACTCTTTGGACTTCACTTTCTCCTCTCAGATCTGAGAGAAAATGGAGACCCTGGTCATCATCTAAGATGGCCAGCCCAACCCAGTTCCAGTTGAAATGAAGCATCAAAGAGACCATGGCCAGTGCCAGAGTTATGTCCTTAGGGGCCATCTGATACAGATTGGGAAACTGTTCATGATCACTCAGGAGAGGATGGAAAGGTCCATAGGTGAGCTGAAAGACATAAAACACAGAGAGCAGCATGAGGTAGAGGATTGTCAGAAATCTCAATGGGAGCCCTGAGGTGTGTGAAGCACCAGTTTGAAATGACAGGAAGGGCAATTTTCCCTATTATTAGAGGTATTACCCTGTTAGAAACATGAAAAAAACCACCTTTCTACAATTTGCTCAAGGAAAATCCCCTTGACTGGTAATTCTTCTTCTCATCTATATATCAAACAATGAATTGTGAAAGTCACACTGAGTGCCTGATTAATTACCTTTGAAATTGATTTACATGAATGTGAAGCCAAAGTCCCCCTTATACTCTCCTTAGTACCAGGCTATACCAACTAAGGAGAAATATTCCATACTTTTCCACCAAAACAACCTCACCTGTGGATATTTGTAGAGCTGCAAAAACGATGTCAGTCTCATGAACGTTGCTAACATTTTCCCTGTAATCACTACTTGAAATGTTGTCTTATCTTCACAGATGTAGTTAAGGAGAAGATTATATCTTCTTGCAGAAAAGTTCATGGAATTTTTAAATGCCTGCTTATTATCAGAAGCATTAATGAAGAAGTAAAACATTAGAGATGCATTTGGCAGAAGATACAGATTCCTGTTGATTTCGTCCACAGCAAAAGCCGAGGGCAGAGCAAACTAGAAGTTTTGAGTTGGTAATCTAAAAATAAGGGCATGGAGTTTAGTATGGATAAGGCTCTAGAGATAAAAGTTTTTTGTTAATACAAGGATTATTGTGAATTCAATGCCATTTTCAGCTAAAGCTTCACAAATTACCCTGTGTAAGGTTGGAAAAACATGAGAAGCTTGAGAGCCCGTAAAAACCTGAAAAAGTTGATGAGAGTGGATGACATGAAAATGAGACAAGTGTGTTCTTATCAGCTTTGACAGAGAATTTCACCTTGGCTATATGAGTACTGGATGTACATTTGATAAAAGATATGTGTGTGTATCTGTATGGGCATTTGAGAATATAGTTCTCATGAGGTTGAGAAGAAAAAGCTGGATCCTGGAGAGCTGGGGTTTCTCCCTATCCCCATGATGTCTCCCTCTATCATGATTTCTCTTTCATTGTTCTTCTACTCTTTCCCTGTTCCAGCTTGACCATCCTAGTCCCTTATGTTCTCATCCTCCATTACCTACCATGGGTGGCCCCCCTAACTCCCAGTTTACTCATGGAGATCTCATCTACTTCCCCTTCCCAGGGCGATTCATTTATCCCTCTTGGGGTTCTCCTTAGTTAACTTCTCTGGAGTTGTAGGTTGTAGTCAAAATATCCTTTGCTTTACATCTAGTATCCACTTATGAGTAAGTACATACCATGTTTGTCCTTCTGAGTCTAGGTTACCTCACTCAGGATCGTATTTTCTGCTTCCATCCATTTGCCTGCAACTTTCATGATGTCATTTTTTTTTAATGCTGAGTAGTACTCCATTGTGTATCTGTGCTATATCTTCTGTATCTATTATTCGGTTGAGGGACATCTAGGTTGTTTCCAGGTTCTGGCTGTTATGAGTAATGCTGCTATGAACATAGTTGAGCATGTGTCCTTGTAGTATGATTGTTTCTTGGGTATATACCCAAGAGTAGTATAGATGGGTCTTGAGGTAAATTGATTCCCAATTTTCTGAGAAACCACCATACTGATATCCAAAGTGACTGTACAAGTTTGCACTCCCACCTTCAGTGAAGGAGTGTTCCCATTGTTCCACATCCTCTTGAAATAACTGTTATCAGTGTTTTTAAACATAGCCATTCTGACAGATGTAAGATGGTATCTCAGAGTCATTTTGATTTGCATTTCCCTGACGACTAAGTATGTCTTTTGTCCATTTGAGATTCTTCTGTTGAGAATTCTCTGTTTAGATCTGTAGCCTATTTTTAAATTGGATTGTTTGGAATTTTGATGTCTAATTTCTTGAATTCCTTATATATTTTGGTGATGAGCCCTCTGTCAGATGTGGGGTTGGTGAAGGTCTTTTCCCATTCTCTAGGCTTTTGTTTTGTCTTATTGCCCATGTCCTTTGCTCTATAAAAGCTCCTCAGTTTCAGGAGGCCCCAATTTATTAATTGTTGCTCTCAGTGTCTGTGATACTGGTGTTATATTTAGGAAGTTGTCTCCTGTGCCAATGTGTTCATGACTACTTCCTACTTTCTCTTCTGTCATGTTTAGTGTAACTGGATTTATGTTAAGGGTTTTTATCTACTTGGACTTGAGTGTTATGCATGGTGATATATATGGTTCTATTTGAAATCTTCTACATGTTGACATCCAGTTATATGAGCACCATTTGTTGAAGGTGCTTTCTTTTTTCCATTGTACAGTATTGGCTTCTTAGTCAAAAATCAGGTGTTTGTGGGTGTTCTTCAAATCAATTCCATTGGTCCACATGTTGGTTTTTATGCCAATACTAAGCTGTTTTTATTACTATAGCTCTTAGTAGAGCTTGAAGTCAGGGATGGTGATGCCTCTAGAGGTTGCTTTATTGTACAGGACAGCTAGCCTGGGTCTTTTGTTTTTCCATATGAAATTGAGTATTGTTCTTTCCAGTTCTGTGAAGAATTGTGTTGGAATTTTAATGGGGATTGCAATTCAATCTGTGGATTGCTTTTGGTAAGAATGTCATTTTGACTAAGGTAATCCTACTTATACATGAGCATGGGAGATCTTTCCATTTCTGATATCTCCTTCAATTTCTTTCTTCAGAGACTTAAAGTTCTTGTTATACAGGTCTTTACTTGCTTAGTTACAGTTACCCCAAGGTAATTTATATTGTGTCTATTATTAGTCGTGATGATTCTAGATTTCTTTCTCAACCTATTTATCATTTATATATTGGAAGGCTACTGATGGTTTTGAGTTAATCTTTTATCCTGCCACATTACTGAAGGAGTTTGTCAGCTGTAGGAGTTTCCTGGTAGAATTTTTGTGGGTCACTTATGTATACTACTGTATCTTCTGCAAATAGTGAAAGTTTGACTTCTTCCTTTCCAAGTTGTGTTGCTTTGCAAAGGAGACTCTGCTTTTGTTCCCACAGAAAGCCAGAGGCTATGGATTTGTTCCAAATTAAGATACATAAGGTTTGACCAACCAAGACCCCCTGAAATGTCTCCGATGACACCATGGCCCAGATTGATTCAACATCCAGAATGGTTTGAAGGCAACTGGCTCAGACAATACAGCCTCATGGACTATTCCATAATCCTACAATTTTCTTTGTGTCCCCATAAGATACAGCATCCCCCTCCAGCAGGAAGTAGTAAGAGAAGCTATGCCCAAATTCTCAAATTATATGTAATTTTACTTTTTTAAGGTTAAAACCTTCCTTTTTGGAAAAAAAAAAAGAAAAAAGAAAAGAAAAGGGGAAGTGCTGTGGGATGGTCTGTATGTCAAATGTGTTGCTCTGATTGGTCAATAAATAAATCACTGATTGGCCAGTGGCCAGGCAGGAAGTATAGGTGGGACAAGGAGGAGAATAAAGCTGGGAAGTGGAAGGCTGAGTCAGAGAGACACTGCCAGCCGCCATGATGACAAACAGCATGTGAAGATGTCGGTAAGCCACAAGCCACATAGCAAGGTATAGATTAATGGAAATGGATTAATTTGGGCTGTAAGAACAGTTAGCAAGAAGCCTGATACGGCCATACAGTTTGTAACCAATTTAAGTCTCTGTGTTTACTTGGTCAGTTCTGAGCGGCTGTGGGACTGGCAGGTGAGAGAGATTTGTCCTGACTGTGGGCCAGGCAGGAAAACTTTAGCTACACACCATGACCATGGAAACTCTTATAAATGAAAACATTTAATTGAGGTGGCTTGCTTACAATTTCAGAGGTTCAGTCTATTATCATCAGGATGGGGAGCATGGCAGCACAGAGGCAGGTGTGGTGCTAGATCTGAGAGTCCTATATCTTGACTGAGAGGCAACAGGAAGTGGACTGAATGTCATACTGAAGGAAGCTTGAGAAATGAGACCTGAAATCCTGTCCCCATAGTGACAAACTTTGTTCAACAAGGCCACACCTCTTAATGGTGCCACACCCTTTGGGGGGCATTTTCTTTCAAATCACCACAGAGGTAATTCTAGTTGGCCTGAAACATACTATGCAAACCATGATAGCTTCAAAACCACTTAGTTCTGTCTGCCACTGCCTCCTGAGCACTAGGATTAAAGTAGTTCACCACTATGTCCAGGTTCTTTCTCCATTTTGTGCTATGTAGTATTGAAGTCCTAGCCAAGGAAAAAGGACAAAAGATGACATATAAGGGATACAAATAGGAAAGGAAGAAGCCAAAGTTTCCTCCCTTGAAGAAGACACGCTTCTGTTGTGGAATATTATTTTAAAATGTGTTACATGTATTTATGCTGGAGAACATTTGTTTTAATGATGCAATGCTGTATTTTATAATTTTATGTTGCATTTGTCTAATAATGTGAAGTTGTAAAGCTGTGTTACTATGCCTGTCTAAAACACCTGATTGGTCTAGTAAGGTGCTGAATGGTCAGTAGCCAGGCAGGCAAAAGGATAGGCATGGCTGGCAGACAGAGAAGCTAACAAGGAGGAGAAATGTGGGAAGAAAAATATGACAAGCAAGAAAAGGAGGAAACAAGGACTCAATAGGCCAGCCACCCAGCTATGTACCAAGCCATGGAGTAAGAAGTAAAGAAAGAAATTCAGAAATATAGAAGAACAAAAGCCCAGAGGCAAAACGAAGATGGGATATTTTAAGTTACTAAAAGCTGGATAGAAAGAAGCTAAGCTAAGGCTAGCCATTCATAAGTAAGAATAAAACTCTGTGTAGCTGAAGTTTTCCTGTGTCCTGCCTGGTCTTGCAGCAGCTCAGACCCAAGTAAACATACAGAGACTTATATTACTTATAAACTATATGGCCATTAGCTCAGGCTTATTACTGACTAGCTCTTACACTTGAATTAACCTATAACTTTTATTTATGTTTAGCCACATGGCTTTGAACCTTTTTTCAGTTCTGTCTTGTCATCTTGCTTCCTCCATGTCGGCCTAGCAATTCCTGACTTAGCTTTCCTCTTCCTAGACTTCATGTCTGTTCATCCCACCTATACTTCCTGCCTGGCTACTGGCCAATCATAATTTTATTTATCAACCAATCAGAGCAATACATATTCACAGCATACAGAATGACATCCCACAGCAACTCTGTGTATTTATTTGGAAGCTAGGTGGCAGGTCACCCAAATAATAAAGGAGTAGAAAAGAAAACAACAACATGCTTCCATATTTGAGATCCTAAACATTCCACAGAAAATGCTTACATCAAAATGGCAGAATGCAAAATTAACACAAAACACAGTTGCTTCCCTATGTACAAAGAATGCATTTGCTAAGAAAGAAAACTTTATTAGGGACTAGAGAGATGGCTTAAAGGTCAAGGACACTGGCTGCTCTTCCATAGGACTTGTTTTCAATTCCCAGCACCCACATGGCAGCTCACAACTGTTTTTACTTCTTGTTCCAGGGGATATGACACCCTTACACAGACATATATGCAGTCAAAATACGAATGTACATAAAAATAAATATAAATAAATTACTTTAGAAAAAAGAAATCCTCATTCACAATTGCCTCAGAAATATGGTGGAATAAACTTAATAAAAACTTGAGTTGGCTGTTTGAAACCTGGGGCTTATGCAGGGTCGCTTGGCTCGGCCTGAGAGGAGGGGACTGGACCTGCCTGGACTGAGTCTACCAGGTTGATCTCAGTCCTTGGGGGAGGCTTTTCCCTGGAGGAGTTGGGAATGGGAGTTGGGCTGGGGGGAAGGTGAGGGGGGCAGGAGGGGGGAGAACAAGGGAATCCGTGGCTGATATGTAGAACTGAATTGTATTGCAAAATTAAAAAAAAAAACAACTTGAAGGACATTAACAATGAAAATTTTAAAATAAAGAAGAAATTGAATATGCCATTAGAATATAGGGAAATCTTTCATGCATCTATAATGGAATATTCACTATTGTGAAAATGACTACTTTAAAAAACTAATCTACAGAGTTAGTATTGACTCATACAGACATATAATGCCATTCTTTGTATAAAGAGAAAAAAAGTGTTAAAATTCATACAATAAACAAAATATGCTGGATAGGCAATGTGGTCTGAGCAAAAAGAATTATGTTTGGCAGGTCAACATACCTGATTCCAGTGAATAACAACAAACCCAGCACATGCTGGCACAAACAAGTTTTTACATCAATGGATTAGAATTGTTCAACTAAGAAATGAAATTCTGCACACATACAACTTTAAGAAACAATGATTAACAGATTGGTGGATACCCTAACTATCAACTTAGAACCTTCATCCATTAACTAAGGGAAGCAGATGCAGAGATCCACAGCTAAGCAGTAGGCCAGGCTCTAGGGGTCTAGTCAAAGAGAGGGAAGACGGATTGTATGAACAAGGGGGCTCAAATCATGATGGGGAAATCTACAGAAACAACTAAATCAAGCTCATAGGAACTCATGAACTTTAGACCAACAGCTGTAGAACCTGCATGGGACCAGACTAGGCCCTCTGCATATGGCAGACAGTTGTGTAGCTTGGTCTATTTGAGGAGCCCCTGGCAGTGGGATCAAGATCTATCCCTGGTGCATGAGTTGGCATTCTTGATCCCATTGCCTATGGTCAAACATCTTGCTCACCCTTGATGCAGGGGAGAGGGGCTTGGTTCTGCCTCAACTGAATGTACCAGGCTTACCTGACATTTTGTGGGAGGCCTTACCCATTTGGAGGAGGGGATGGAGTGGGTCAGGGAGAAGAGGTTCGAGGGGAGGAAGAGAAGGGATGAAATGGGGATCTGTGTTTGGTATGTAAAGTGAATTAAAAATTAATAAATAAATAAAAGAAAAAAGAGAAAGAAACAATGATTACATGAACTAATGGGATGGTCTAGTGGTCCAAGGTGATGTGTTTGAGAAGCAACTGTTAGCAATTCTCAGGATAAAATGTATGTAGTGTCCACATTGGTAAAATATGCAGCTATGCTTAATAAAATTACTAAAAGAGATACAGAAGTAAATGTAAGTAAGTATCAGAGAATAAAAAAAAATTAACCTTAAAAAACAGCTGATACATATATCTATTACAGTGGCAGAGATGACCCAGTGTGTAGCTTCTCCATCCCAGTTCTCAAATGTTGACAGCTACCACAGGCAGCACCTGCCAGTCTAGCATGTGAGAAGGGGAGTAGAGAGTCACCACTATAAGTGATATCCTAGCTTTTTTCAGGATGAAAACACACTATTTGAAGTGCAGACATTCCTTTTTGACTTTGAAGATGAAGACATTGCTTAGTAAGTGTAGATGTAACCAACCGTCTTATTAAATAAGAAACACAGAGCCGATTCAGAGAAGAAAGCCAAGAGGTCAGAACTAAGAGCCTTACCCTTCCTGCTTCAGCTATCCTGCTTCAGCCAAGAGAGCTCTCCGAAAAAGAGGCCTACTTCCTGTGTGTACGTCTTTAAATACTCTAGATGTTCTGCCTTCTCATTGGTTGTAAACTAAACACGTGACTGCCTTGTCATTGCCTGTATGTACCGCCCTCCAGGTCCTTAAAGGCATGCGCCACCACCGCCACGCACTTGCTATGGCTCTATAACTCTGACCCCCAGGCAACTTTATTTATTAACATACAATTAAAATCACATTTCAGTACAAGTAAAATACCACCACATTTCCCCTTTTCTATTTTAATAAAAAGAAAAAAAAGAAAAAGGTTATAACTAACAAAAGAAAAACTATATACAAAAGTACAATAACTATATACAATATATACAAATAATAAATGTCTAAACAATGTCTAGTCCATTTGTATTTGACAAATTCAGAGATGATAATTTCATTATCCTATTTTGTTAAGTCCAAAATGTATCTAATTCACTTTCTATCCTAATTAATCTTCAACTAACTAACCTTCAACTATAACTAACTAATCTTCAACTCCCTCAGAGACCCAAGAAGGAAATAATATTAGCTAACAAAAATAAAAACAGAAAGTGCATGCAAGCAACTTCCAAAAAATTTGTGAGTTGACAGAAACAGCCAACTGCCTGGACAGTCACCTGAGGTTTCTCCGCAATGCTGGGGCATCATCTTCAGCCTATACAGGCTTAGCATATCTGACAGACTCATTTGTGAAGTAGGATGTACACAAGGTCAACAGTTCAACCTCACATTGGGTGAGAGCAGTCCATGCACCAGAAACACCTGAATTCCACTAATGTCATGTCATGATTCAGGATTTTAAATTCTGGAAAATGTTGATGGTTTTTTTAGTTCAGCTCTCCATTCCTCTTGGCTGTGTACATATGGCTTCATCTCAGCATCCCGTTCTTCTCCACATCTCTCTATCAAATGCCAGTCTACTATCGAGAGGCGTGAGCTTAGTTACTCTTCAAGAATAACTGTTTCAGCTGCTGTTCCATAGCACATCAGAAGCCATCGGCCCACTGCCTGTTCAGCTGCCTTCGAAGAAAAGGGCACTGTACCTTTTCCGAGTTGCGAAGGCCACGTCAGGGATGGTGCCATATTGTCCTGGCCTCAGAAGATGCCTTTTGATAAAGCCATAACCACGCTTGTTTAGGCAAGAATCAGTAGTCCTTTGTTTCATGTCCTGTCTGTCCATTTTGTCATCAGTTGATTCGAGGATACTTTGTTGTCCAGTGGCTAACTTTTGCCACAATGAAAGCTAACTCCATACGCAGTTTCTTCAATGCCCATATTTTCTCTGAAGTAGATTGGTACTGCCAGGAGCCGACATGTCTCATAGTCATAACAAAAAAGAAAAATTTTCTAAGTTATTAAAACATTTTAAATGCCATATTCTGTAGATCTCTGAAGGGTTTGAAGATGACCTATCTAAAATATATCTGCTCAATTTTTAAAACATATCTAATATGACTACAAGTTCTATTGTAATGTCTAACTACTAACTATCATTTCTTTATATCCTAATGGTAATAATAATATTCAAGGATCAGAAAATTGCATTGTTAAATGAATGATATAAGTACAATTAGAAATATACATATAGCATTTTCTAACAATATCAATTTCAATATATATAATTTGTATACAATATAAAACAATCCAATCCAATGTAAAGTATTTAAAACTAGTAATTGTCTTTTTCTTCTTTCTTTCTCTCTTTTTTTTTAAAATAAGAACCTTAAATCTAATCTGCTTAGTCTTTTTCCTAACCCTTGACAACAACTTGTAACCAACCCCCCTAAACAATGAAAATTATCCCAGACCCAAAACCCATTAAAAAGACCAAAAAACCACCCACCCCACACCACCTCTTTGGGAATGTGGGTGTCGTATTCTTAAAATTGCTTCCTGCTGGGTATGGGCGAAGTTATCTTTATCCTGAAAGAAAAATTTTAGGTTAATTGTCAAATTCTAGGAAAGGTAACTATATCCAATTGTCAAATTCTAGGAAAGGTAACTATATCCTTCATTATCCATTCTGTGTATAATGCCAAAGTTCAGGGTTTATCTCAAGTCCTTATTCAAGTAGTCTTTGAGACTGGATCATCTCAGCTAGTCATCTCAAAATTGCTCTGAGCACCTTGTAGTTCAAAGCTGATCTGTAGATGATGTTTGTCAGCTTAGTGATGTTATTATTGTCCACGTGGAATTGTTGTTGTTGTGGGGCCCCAACTTCTTCCTGGAGACATCAGTTGATGTTAGGCCTGGCCGTGAATTCCTGCAGAAAACTGATAAGAGACTCGAGCACAAAGACATATATATGCAGCTAATTGAAGCCTTTTTTCTAGAATTAATCAGTACTCTATATGACCATTCATATCTTAGCAAAGTTTAAAATGTATATATATATATATCTATATATCTATATATATTAATCTTGTAAGTTTTGATATAAAATTTATACTTTAAGAAAAGTTTAAAGAATCAGAATAGAATCAAAGAGTTGAGATTAGTAATAGAATAGTCCTTTAATTAATTTGGCTTTTCCCCTGTCTCATAGCAGAAGATGGCTCTTTTATTCTGGCATGATACAGGGAGTTTGCATTTTCCTTTTAACAACATGCTTGAGTTTAAAGAAGGAGAGAGCCATTCTCCAACTCCAAAGTCAGCTTTAAATTTTAATTGGACTGGGACTATTAGAAGACCAATAGTGTTAAATCTTTAGAGAAAAGCAGAAACAAACATTTAGGAAGACATAAAATTTTTTAGATAATATATACCCATACGCCATTTCACTCTGCTTCCTGGGATAGATGATTTGTCCCTTTTCTTCAGTTGTCTTATTTGTCCAGTGTTCTTCAGATTCCTTAACCTTCATTCTCCTAAAAGACAAAAACAAAAACCTTTCCCCAAGACTAATTTTGGGGATGTTCTTTTTTGGCAAGTTATTATCTGATTAAATGAAAAGACATGTGTGACTGGTATAAGTTAGTTTAAATTGGATGTTCATGTTGGTTGATGAGCTATCACCTCCTCTAATTAAGAGGTTTCTCTTGTTCAAATCGAACCTTTATCAATTTTGATGGTACCCACAACTTATCTTCTCCTGTAGAAACAAAAGCAAAACCTCGTCCCCAATGTAACACATACCCTGGTTTCTATTCTGAGGTCAGCACATCCTTAAAATATATAGGCTGATTTAATTCTGTAGTTTTTTCTATTATCCAATGTCTTTCTGCAGCTGTTGTTCCTTTCTCATTGGCATTAAGAAAATTCAAAGTTAATAGAGCATTATGCAGTCTATTTCTGGGGGTTTTTGTTGCCCCTTTCTGTTTATTTAGCATATCCTTTAGAGTTCTGTTTGATCTTTCTATAACTGCTTGACCTGTAGGATTATGTGGTATGCCTGTAATATGCTTTATATTGTAATAAGCAAAAAACTGTTTCATTTTAACAGAGACATATGATGGAGCATTGTCAGTTTTGATTTGTGCAGGTATACCCATGATGGCCATAACTTCTAGCAAATGAGTGATTACAGAATCAGCTTTTTCAGAACTCAAAGCAGTTGCCCACTGAAATCCTGAATAAGTATCGATAGTGTGGTGTACATATTTCAGTTTTCCAAATTCTGCAAAGTGAAACACGTCCATCTGCCAGATTTCATTCCTTTGAGTACCCTTTGGGTTACATCCTGCTGGTAATGGCGTTTGATTGTAGAAGGAACAAGTAGGACATTTCTTTACTATTTCTTTGGCTTGTTGCCAGGTTATGGAAAAATCCTTTTTTAAACCTTTACTATTGACATGATGTTTTTTATGACATTCTGAGGCCTCCAGCACATTTCCTATTAATAACTTATCAATCTCATCATTGCCTTGTGCTAGAGGGCCTGGCAGACCAGTATGGGATCGAATGTGAGTTATATATAAAGGATGACTCCTTTTCCTGATTGTATCTTGTAATTGAATAAATAATGAAGTTAATTCTGAAGCATCAGGGATAAATTCTGCAGTCTCAATATGTAATACTACTCTTTCAGCATACTGAGAGTCAGTTACTATGTTGAGAGGTTCTGAAAAATCCATTAATACCAACAGAATAGCATATAATTCTGATTTTTGAACTGAATTATAAGGACTTTGAACCACTTTACTTAAATTTTCTGATTTGTAACCTGCCTTTCCTTGTTTGTTGGCATCTGTATAAAATGTACGAACTCCAGATATGGGCTTTACCCGTACAATTCGAGGCAAGATCCAATCAGCTCTCTTTATAAGATCAATTCTATCGCTTTTGGGATATTTGCTGTTAATTTCTCCCAAAAAATTACTGCAAGCTCTTTGCCAAGGTTCACTTTCTGTCCATAATTTTTCAATGTCCTCCTTAGTTAAAGGTATGACAATTTCTGCTGGGTCTATTCCTGCTAATTGACGAAGTCTCAATTTTCCTTTCCAAATCAAGTCAGAGATTTTTTTCCACATAAGTTTTTAATTTTTTGTTTGGTTTATTTGGTAAAAATATCCACTCTAATATGATATCTTCCCTCTGCATTAATATTCCTGTAGGAGAATGCCTAGAAGGTAAAATAACCAAAATGCAATCCAGCTTTGGATCAATACGATCCATGTGCCCTTCATGTACTTTCTTTTCTACCAAGGCCAATTCTTTCTCAGCTTCAGGTGATAACTCTCTTGGACTATTTAGGTCCTTGTCACCTTCTAAGGTTTTGAACAAATTATGCAGTTCATCATTTTTTACCCCAACAATAGTTCGTAGATGAGAAATATTTCCAAATAATCTTTGAAAGTCATTAAGAGTCTGTAGTCTATCTCTCCTAATTTGCGCCTTTTGGGGTCTAATTTTTTGTAGCTCTATTTTATATCCTAAATAATTAATAGAATCTCCTCTTTGTATCTTTTCAGGAGCAATTTGTAATCCCCAGCAAGGCAAAATTTTCTTTACGTCTTCAAATATTTTTTCTAAAGTATCTGCATTTGAGTCAGCTAGTAAAATATCATCCATATAATGATAAATTATAGATTTAGGAAATTTTTTACGTATCACTTCCAATGGCTGTTGTACAAAATATTGGCACAGAGTTGGGCTATTCAACATTCCCTGTGGGAGGACCCTCCATTGAAATCTTTTAACTAGTTGAGAATTATTATAAGTAGGCACTGTGAAAGCAAATCTTTCTCTGTCTTTTTCTTGTAACAGTATTGAAAAGAAACAGTCTTTTAAATCAATAACTATGAGAGGCCATCCTTTTGGTAACAGAGTAGGCAGAGGAATTCCAGATTGTAGAGAGCCCATTGGCTGAATTACTTTGTTAATTGCTCTAAGGTCTGTTACCATTCTCCATTTACCAGATTTCTTTTTAATAACAAATACAGGAGAATTCCAAGGGCTGGTTGATTCCTCAATATGCTGAGCATTTAACTGTTCTTCTACCAGGCAGGGGCCCTGTTCAGCAGGGCAGGCCTGAGTTGTTTGTAACACTGGCTTTAAGCAAGTAGCTCAAGGTTGGTCCGGCCTGAGGCCAAGCCGACCTGGGCCCGGGCTAGGGAGCCGGCCGCCCTGGCGGGAAACCAGACCTGCCGCCAAGCCAAGTTAAGCGGTTTTAATGGATTCTTATCACGTTGGGCGCCAAATGTAGATGTAACCAACCGTCTTATTAAATAAGAAACACAGAGCCGATTCAGAGAAGAAAGCCAAGAGGTCAGAACTAAGAGCCTTACCCTTCCTGCTTCAGCTATCCTGCTTCAGCCAAGAGAGCTCTCCGAAAAAGAGGCCTACTTCCTGTGTGTACGTCTTTAAATACTCTAGATGTTCTGCCGTCTCATTGGTTGTAAACTAAACACGTGACTGCCTTGTCATTGCCTGTATGTACCGCCCTCCAGGTCCTTAAAGGCATGCGCCACCACCGCCAAGCACTTGCTATGGCTCTATAACTCTGACCCCCAGGCAACTTTATTTATTAACATACAATTAAAATCACATTTCAGTACAAGTAAAATACCACCACAAGTAAGTCCCAAAAGCCTGTGTCTGTTCATGTGCTCAAGATAATTAAAGGCAAATGGGACAACCAAGTACCTCACAGTAGATAGATCTCATACATTTATCTCCTCACAGCTTATGAGGTGTGGAGTGATCACATGTAGATTATGAAAGCTTAACTAAATGGCTATATGGGTACTCTCCTCAGTGAGGAGTGGTGCAAACATTAGTGACCCTGCATCTGCACTAGAGTCACACACTAATACATGTGACACTGGAAGACTCGAAAAGAGACTTGAATGCACCTTGTGACTATGGAACTCATTGTGGTAGTCTGGAGTTTCTTGTCTTAGGACACCACTGTCTACCTCACAATGGCACCTGTGAAAAGGAAGGCTGCCTATGACAGAACAATGAAAAGAATGTTGTTTTCAACTTGGCTTTCAGCCTTAAAATTGGAGGTTAATTGGAAAAAAATTAAAAAGTCTCACTGTTTGATAGTGGGCCAACAGTGATTATTAAAAACCAAGATGTATTTTGGGTTGGTTATTGGTGATAAGGTTGGGAAAAAAGGAGAGATGCTCACAGTGTTGCTCTGCCCATTTACACACCTATCATGCATTATATATCATGACATTTACATGAAAAATGCAAACCCACTTGCAATGTTTCCAGAAAAAAGCTGAAATACTCTTTCTTCATTGGGCTCTGCACTGCAGCAAGGATAAAGACACCAGCTGTCACCACATCTCCATGCTTGTTTTCATTCTGCTTCATTCTTCAAAAGCACTTAGGGTGAGTGAAACTGGACATAAGGAGGGGGATGTTCAGGAGCCAGAAGAAGAAGAAACTCAGAGTGAGCATCAAGTCCTGCCTCCAAATCTCTAAGCTGGTACTGTGGACTGTGGATGCAGATCAGTTTATCAAATGGATACCCATGTAGATACATCTGCTTTTATGTCTGCTGCCCACTGGAGAGATTAGTTATGTGGATGAGATGCTTTTTATCCAGATGGCTCCACTACCCTGGAAGAATGTCCAGCACTCTCTTACCTAGGGCTCTGCAGTTTAGGTCCACAGCAGAGGTACAAACACAGGTTGGAAAAAACATCTGGGGACATCTCAGCCTCAGGTCCTATGACATCAACTCATATCCCTGGGTGTTGAGGCCTATGTGAGAAAGCAATATTGGGCAGATTAGTCCCAGGACAGTATCAACAAGTTATTTGTTTAAACACCTTTAGAAGTGATGTCAGCAGAATGTATCAGAAGGTCCACAGCTAGATGTGAAGGTAAAGATTTGAAAGAACCCATGACAACCAGAGATTATGTGGACACACTGTGTGTTCTATTTCCAAGTACAAATCAGGAAGCCTCAGTCTCATGTGTATGGCATTCACCATTTGTAGAGCATGAGCAATATGGCCCATGCTACACCAGTCACAGAGACCAAATAACCAACAAGTATCCCTGCTCTCTATTGTTTAAACTAGATTAATCAGGTCAAATTCAAAAATTACTTTGTAGCACAAATCTTAAAAGGTCTTATTAAAAAAAATGGAGCCAGGTATTGGAGTGAATACTGAAAGATCAGAGAAACAGAACAAGCCACATCCAACCTCACCTTGCCAATTCCTCAGCTGATCTTGTTTCCTCAAACTGGAAGCCTCTGAGCCCTTACCTGAACAGATTTCAGCTGAACTGCTGCTAAAAGCCTAGAAGCTTAACTAGGCTTAATTCCTGGTCCTCACATCTTACACACCTTTCTGCTTCCTGCCATCACTTCCTGGGATTAAAGGTGTGTGTCACCACACCTGACTGTTTCCAGAGTGGCTTTGAACTCACAGAGATCCAGATGGATCTCTGCCTCCAGAAAGCTAGGATTAAAGTGTGTGTGCCACCAATTTCTGGCCTCTATGTCTATCTAGTGGCTGTTCTGTTCTCTGACACCAGATAAGTTTATTAGGGTGCACAATATATTGGGGGACACAATATCATCACATTCCTTGGCTTATACTATGTCCAGAAATGCCCCAGCCATCATCATCCATTAGAAACTAAACTGAGTAATTGAGTTATGAAACATGAACTCCTTCTCTGAAGTCAGTTCCTTTTGATGCCCCCTTTTCTTCAATTTGATCCATCATTATCTATTCACTCATGCTTATCTCAGAACCCAGTAGTGACTCCAAAGCAGCACTGTGTTTAGTAGCTTAGAACTCATTAGTAACTGGGAATAAAGCCTGTGTTCAATGGGTAAGCTGTTCCATTCCATTGTTCTAGGCATATATTTTTAGCTGCATTCTAGAATATCCATGGCCAGTGGGAGAGCTCATTGATGAGTGTGGGCTGAGGAAACACCTTCAAATAATATGGACTACAGAGCAAACAGCACAAACATAGGGCAATTACTTAGTGTTGAGGATGGTAGATGTTATTTAGTACTTGAGATGAGGTACACAGGGCTAGTGTTCTGTAGATCTTGCTGAATATTTAAAAAATCAATATTTAACACATGCATGACCCTCTGTTTCTCTGATGAGCTGCCTAAGAATGTCTAAGATATCTATATAGATGAATGTGATGGGAGGTGTCTTTCATAAGAAAATGAGAAAATTCATGTTTTAAAACTAAATCTATACCAATCACAATATTCAGGTTTAATGCTTTCTTTCTACTAATTATTGTTAGTTTTTAATCTAGTGCATAACATAATGGGTTTAATTGTGACATTTTCATATGTGTGTACCAGAGTACTTTACTGGTAATTACTCCTTTATTATCCACATTTGTTACTCATTGTTAATTTTCTTTCTCAGCACAAGTAGCTGCCTTCTGAGTTCATGTCGTATGTGTGTGTGTGTGTGTGTGTGTGTGTGTGTGTGTGTGTGTGTGTGTTCCATATGAGAGAATTTGTGATTAATTTTCAAAATAGAGTATTATTTGGCTGTTTAAAAATGACATCATCAGCTGAGCAGTGGTGGTGCATAACTTTAATCCTAGCACTCATGAAGTAGAGGCAGTTGATTCTCTGTGAGTTCAAGGCCAGATAGGTCTACATAGCAAGATCCAGGACAGCCATAGATACACAAAGAGACCCTGTCTCAAAAAATCCAAACCAAAAAAAATGACATCATGAAATTTGCATGCTAATGGATAAAGAACTAGAAAAAATCTTGAATGAGGTAACCTAGGCCCAGTACAACAAATATAGTATGTATTCACTTATGTGTGGGTATTAGCCATTAGAAAAATAAAAACCAGCCTATAATCCACAGACCCAGAGAGGTTAGGCATAGAACAAGGGATTGGGAGAACACATGAAACATTCTGGGGCAGATAAATGGAATAGATTTTATGGGTGGACTGGAGGTGGAGAGACAGGAATGGGCAATCAGGTGAGGAGGGTGAGGAGAAATAGGTTGAGGGAGAGAATCTGGGGAGAGACATTTGGAATTTAGGAGCAGCTGAGGGATGGTATGGAAACCTAGTGCATTGAAGACTTCCTAAAATACATGAAGGTGATCCTTACAAGGTCTCTTAATAATGGGGGAGACATAGTCCCAAATGGCCCAGCCATCTTTTGTTACTAAATGAAGCTCTCAGTAGAGGGACTGGGTTGCATTCAGTTGAATTGTTGGCCAAGGGGGTCCCCAACAATCCAGGCCTGTTGCCAAGAAAATAGGTTGCTCTCTGCAGACAGAGAGTCTGGTTCCATTGGAGAGGACAACACTCACATAACTCATTGAACATGGAGAAATTGGGCTAGTGCCTACATGGAGCCTTTACTCCTACACTCTAGTGTCTTTGGTGTTAGAAGATACTCTACAGGCTACCAAAAGAGAAATATAAGCATCAACCCAGCCACATATCTTTGACCTATAATCTGTCCTGCCTGCAACATATCCTTGGGCAATTTTGCCACAGAAATTATGGGAATAGCCTACCGATGTCTGATTTGACTTAAGGCCCACTTCGCAAGAAGGAACCCATATCCAACTCTGCTTAGGTAACCAGAGACTAGATAGCCCTGATACCTAGAGTAAAACCAGACACAGTCTTTAAAAAAAAGATAAATAAAATGATTCCTATTCTGCTATCCTTTTATCCTTCAGGTATCATCAGAGAAGCTTCCTACAGGAACAGATACAGAGACCCACAACCAGACATTACAGATAGAAACATTACAACACACAGCTCTAAATGGGATGTCTTCATCAAATCTCTCCCTTCAGAACTAAGGGAACCCTATGAAAGAGGAGGCAGAAAGAGTGTAAGAGCCAGAGGGAATAGAGGACACCAGAAGACCAAGGGCCTCTGATTCAACTGAGCAAGACTCATATAAACTCACAGGGACTGAAACAGTAAACAAAGGGCCTACACAGGTCCACACCAGGTTCTCTGTATGTATATATAAATGGCTAGGTAGAATATTAAGTGTCAATAAGTCATTAGAAAGTAATTTATCTCATTGATTGGACTCTTGGAGCTCATCCTGGCATCCTGCCATGGATCTCTGCATCTGCTTCCATCAGTCCCTGGACTTCAGTCACCCAGACTTCCACATCCACATGCTAGGTCTGTCCTGGTGAGAACCAATGACCTCCCTATCCACACTTCTTCTGAAACCCTCAGATTTAGCCTGGTTCCACATCAGTGTGCTAGCCTTTGCTGCAAAGGAGTTCTATGATTGGCTCAGGATCCTTCTTATTTATTCCCCAAACCACTGACCTATTCCATGTCACATTCATCTTTTTCCACTGAGATCTATCTAGCCCCACTCTTCTGGCTTGGAAAAGGAAAAACATCGTGTATACCAGGCCAATCCCCTTTATCCATCTGATTTCATTCCACCAAAGCCATTTCCAACATCTCATCCCAACCATCCACCACATCTTTTCTTTTTTCAGAACAAACAAGGGAAATCTGCAAGCACAGATAGCATCACAAAAATATCAACAATAAGAAAGATCAAGCCAATATCTTATCTCTAAAAACCTAAAGTCTTGTAAAAATGTTTGCTGGTGATAATTAACTAGATTAACTCCAGGACATCCAATTTAAAAGAACTATCATAAGCTTCATCAAAGAATTCAACGAGTTTAAATAAGAAACAAAGAAACAGCTCAATGAACATAAGATGAAAGAGACAATGGATAATAAATATCAGAGTGATGCCAAAAAATAATAAATAAATCATACCCCCCCAAAAAAACAAGGCTAATGGAAATGACCAAGGCAACTCAAGGCATAAGAATACAATTCAATCAGAAGAGAGAAACACTGAAGAGCACTCAAGCTGAAATGAAGACGGAATTGAAAAACCCAAGAAGTCAACTAGAACACTCAAAAGAAGGTTTTACTAGTAGAATGAATAAAGCAGAAGAACTATCATGTCTTGAAGATAAAATAAAAGATTTATACCAAGTAAGAGAGAAATATGAATTTTTTTAAAGGAACACATTAAAGAAACACATGAAATTTGGGACACCATGACAAAAAAAAACCTTTCACATCACAGTCATACATGAAGAAGAAGAATCTGACGTCATTTGCATAGAATAAACCTTTGATAAGTTCATAGAAGAAAATGTCACCAAGCAAAGAAAGACACATGCATACATATACACAAAGCACATACAACACCAAATAGACAAGGCAAGAAGAGAAAACTCTACACCATACCATATTTAAAACACTATAGATGATAAAGAAAGTATATTAAAATCTTTAAGAGAAAAAAATCAAGTCACATATAGAGCAAGAGTCATCAGGATAACAGTTAGTAACTCAATGCAAACTATGAGAACCAGAAAAGCCTGGAGCAGGGCACTCCAAGTAACTCCTAAGGGACTAAGAGAGCCAGCCTAAAATAATATACCCAGTAAAACTATCTGCCATAATGAAAGATAAACAAAAACTTTCCATGACATAAACAGCATTTAAAAAATTTTTATCCAAACCTACACGTTATAGTATTTGGGCTGAGTAGAGGAATGAGCATAGGAGAGAGACTGTGGAAAGAAAATGGAGCCATAACTAGTAAAACACAAAATAACACCAAGAATACATATAAAAAAACAAAAATCAACAACTGGATGACCACAATAAACACTAAAATTTCAATAACTACAAATATCAGTAACCTCAATTATCTACTCAGATGACACAAAGTGACCTAATAAATCAAGAAGAAAATCCATCTATATCTTTTCTACAAAGAAAAATATCACTTTAAAGAGAGAAATGGGATAAGAGTAAAAGGATAGACAAAAGTTTTCCAATGAAAGATGATGTGGAGCAAAGGGAATACTGCTCCACTGGTGGTGGGTGTACAAACTTGTACAGCCACTTTGGAAATCAGTATGGCACCTTCTCAGAAAACTCGGAATCAATCTATCTCAAGACTCAATGACATCACTCTTGAGCATATACCAAAGGAATGCTCAATCATACCACAAGGATACATGTTCAACTATGTTCATAGCAGAATTATTCATAATAGCCAGAAACTGGAAGCAACCTAGATACCCTCCAACTTAAGAATGTATGAAGAAAATGTGGCACATATACACAATGGAGTATTATTCAGTTGTAAGAAAAAAATGACATCAGGAAATTTGCAGGCAAATGGATGGAACTAGAAAATATCATCCTGAGTGAGGTAACACAGATTCATAAAGACAAATATAGTATGTATTCACTCATAAGTGGATATTAGATGTAAAACAAAGGATAATGAGACTACAACCATAACTCCAAAGAAGCTAGGTAACAAAAAAGACCCTAAGACAGATGTATGGATCACCTTGAGAAGAGAAAATAGAAGAGATCTCAATGAGTAAATTGGAGATGAGGGGTGGGCAATGGAGGGTAGGGGATGAGGGATGAGAACAAATGGGAATAGAATTGTCAAGCTGAAACAGGAATGAAGTGGGAGAGCAATGAAAGAAATACCATGATGGAGAGAGACATCATGGAGATAGGGAAAAACCAGGTGCTAGGGAAGTTCCCAGGAATCCACAAGGATGATGCCATCATAGACTACTAGCAATCGTGGAGAAAGTCCCTGAACCAGCTTACCCCAGTAATCAGACCTGTGAATACCCTGTCATCATAGAGCCTTTATCCAGTAACTGATGGAAGCAGATACAGAGATTCACAGCCAAACACCAAAAACAGCTCCAGGAGTTCATTCATAAAGAGAGAAAAAGGATTCTATGAGCAAGGGGCATCAAGACCATGATGGGAAAAACTATAGAGACAAACAAACCATAAAAGTGGGAACTCATGAAATTTAGACCAACACCTGTGGAGCCTCCAAGGGACTGGACTAGGACTTCTGCATAAGTGGAACAGCTGTATACCTTGATCTGCTTAAGAGGCCCTCTGGCAATAATATCAGGATCCATTCCTTGTGCATGAGGAGGCTTTTTGGAGCCCACTACCTATAGTGTGACACCTTGAACAGCCTTTAGACAAGGGGAGGGACTTAGACCCAACACTACTAAATGTACCAGGCTCTGCTGATTCCCCATGGGAGGACTTAACCTTCTTGTAGGAGGGAATGGGGGGTGGTTTGGGGAAGGGGAGGCTGCAGAGATGGGTGGAGGGAAGAGGAGGAGCTGTGATTGGTTTGCAAAATGAACAAAAAATTCTTTAAAAAATGAAAATCAGGAATAATACAAATGATTGGCTTAGTGATGCTACTCAAAATATTAGAAAAACAAGAACAAACCAAATCCAAACACAGTGAATAGAAGTAAATGATAGGAATCAGAACAGAAATCAACAAAGTGGAAACAATTCAAAGAAGCAACAAATCTAAGACTTGCTTCTTTGAGAGGATAAAGAAAATTGGCAGACCCTTGGCTCAACAAACTGAAAAAAAGGAAGCAGGGGGGCAAATTAAGAGAGTAAAAAGTGAACAGGTAAATATCAGAATAGACACCAAAGAAAACTAAAATACCATAAGGGAATATTTTTTTAAATCTGCACTCCATTAAGCTGGGGAACATAATACATGGATGAATCTCTAAATTTAGTCAAATCACAAAAATTAACCCTAGAGAAAAACAACAATCTAAACAGACCCATAACAACTGAAGTGACTGAAACAGTAAGAAAAAATCTTTCCAACTAAAGAGAATCAAGGACCAGATAGATTCATGGCAGAATCCTACAAGACATTCAAAGAAGTTCTACACCCAGTACTTCTTAAAACTGAAAATATAAAAACAGAAGAACTACTCCCCAACCTCCTTCAACAAGATCTCTATCACTCTAGTACCCAAAACAGCAACAACATAGTACAGGCAAATATGGCTGATGAATATAGACACAAAAATACACTGAAATGCTCTAGGACTAGGCTCTGGGACACAACCAATCCCCAAGAATACCCACCCACCTCTGGCCCAGTTGCTGCCAACAGGGAAGACTCCTGTGGGCAGGCTCCCCCACCAAACCTCCCCATAGGACCCTGCAATCTACAAGACCCACGCCCTACCCCAAACAGACCCATCCCCCTGCAACCCCAGTGGCTTTCTGAGACATGGCGAGACATGCAATCTAGCAGCTTTCATTGGACCATGACTTGCCAACCAGCAAAAAAAGACTCCTGCAGGCAGGCTCCCCCACCAAAAAACCCCAATGGAACCTTGAATCTACAAGACCCATGCCCTACTCCAAGCCTACCCGCCCCCTGTGACCCTAGTGGCTTCCTGAGACACAGAATCTGCCAGCTGTCATTGGACCAAGAGATGAATGACTCTTCTCCTACCCAGAGTCCTGCCTCTAAGATCCAGGCCCTGGGACACAACCAGTCCCCAGGAACCCCCACCCATCACTGCCCCAGTTGTTCACAAGCAGGGAAGACTCCTGCAGGCAGCCTCCCCGACCAAAACTCCCCATCAGACCCTGTAACCTATAAGACCTATGCCCTACTCCAAACATACCCATCCCCCTGAGACTCCAGTGGCTTCCTGAGACATGGAATCCACCAGCTAATATGGACCAAGAACTCACATTGGACCAAGGGAGGCTTCCAGAGACACAGGATCTGCCAGCTCTGATTGAACTGAGAGCCCTGGTAAGACCAAAGGTGACCCCCTGAGACTCAGTATCAGCCAGCTTGGATTGGACCAAGAGCACCTCCCTGTGACAAAGAATCTGTCAACTCCAATTAGAACAAGAGCTAAGATTGGACCCAGAGTGGTTCCCTGAGACACAGACACGACAAGCACAGGTTGGACCAAGAGAAGCTTGCTTCAGACACAGGCACCTTTTGCACCTATTGGAGGAAGAGATGGGAAGACACCAATGCAAAAATACATACAATAACATAAAGAGCAATATGGCTTCACCAGAACCTAGCAGTTCTACAACAGCAAGACCTGAACATCACAATGTAGAAGAACAAGAAAGCGACCTTAAAAATAACTTTATGAAGATGATACAAGCCTTTAAAGATGAAATGAAAAGTTCCCTTAAAGAAATTGAGGGAAAGACATACAAAAAAATGGAAGAAATCAATAAATCTCTTAAAGAAAGCCAAGAAAACCAGGAAAAAGCAATTAAACATGTGAAGGAAACATTTCAAGACCTGAAAACTTAAATAAAACAATTAAGAAGACAACATAAACCAAGGGGATGCTGGAAATAGAAAATCTGAGGAAATGAACAAGAACTATGGATGCAAGCATAACCAAAGAGAATACTAGGTATGGGACAGATTGGGAACAGATTGGACCAAGAACCCAGATGAGACCAAGAGCTCCCAATAGAGAAGAGTACCAATCAGACTAAAAGAGGCTCCCTCAGACACAGACAGCACTTGCACAGGGTAGAGGAAAAGGTGGGAAGATGCCAGTGCAAAAATACATTCAACAACATAAAGACCAATACGGCACCAACAGAACCTAGTGGAGCCACATCAGCAAGACCTGAACATCCCAAAGCAGAAGAAGCAGAAGTAATTGACCTTAAAAATGACTTTAAGAAGATAATAGAGACCTTTGAAGGAGAAACGGAAATTACCCTTAAGAATTCAAAGAAAAGACAAACAAAAAAGTTGGAAGAAATCAATAAATCCTTTAAAGAAAGCCAAGAAAAAACAATTAAACAAATGAACGAAAAAGTCCAAGATTTGAAAACTGAAATAGAGGCTATAAAGAAGACACAAACTGAGGGAAGGCAGGAAATGGAAAATCTGAGTAAATGAACAGGTACTGCAGATGCAAGCATAACCAACAGAATACAAGAGATGGAAGAGAGAATCTCTGGTGTTGAAGATACAATAAAGGAAATAGATTTATCAGTCAAAGAAAACACAAAAGCCAACAAAGTCATAACACAAAATGTCCAGGAAATTTAGGACACCATGAAAAGACCAAACCTAAGAATAACAGGGATAGAAGGAGAAGAATACCAACTCAAAGGCACAGAAAATATATTCAACAAAATCATTGAAGAAAACTTTCCCAACTTAAAGAAGGAAATGCCTATGAAGGTGCAAGTAGCTTACAGAACACCAAATAGACTGGATTCAAAAAAAGACCCCTCACCACATAATAATCAAAACACTAAACCTACAGAATAAAGAAAAAATATTAAGAGCTACAAAGGAAAAAGGCCAAGCAACATATAGAGGCAGACCCATCAAAATAACACCTGACTTTTCCGTGGAGACTCTAAAAGCCAGAAGGTCCTGGCCAGATGTTATGCAGACACTAAGAGACCATGGATATCAACCCAGACAAAACTCTCAATCACCATAGATGGAGTAAACAAAATATTCCATGATAAAACCAGATATAAACAGCACCTATCTACAAATCCAGCCCTTTAGAAAGAACTAGAAGAAAAAAAATCCAACCTAAGGAAGTTAGATACACCCATGAAAATACAGTCAATAGATAATCCCACATCAACAAATATGAAAAAAGAAAAACACAACTCTACCAACAAAATATAACAGGAATTAACAATCACTGGTCATTAATATTCATTGATATCAATAGTCACATCTTGCCTATAAAAAGACACAGGCTAACAGAACGGATAAGAAAATAGGACCCATTCTTCTGCTGCATACAAGAAACACAGCTCAACTTTAAAGACAGACAGTACCTCAGAGTAAAGGCTGGGAAAAGACTTTATAATCAAATGTACTTAAGAAGCAAGCTAGTGTAGCTATCCTAAATCTAGTAAAATAGACTTCAAACTGAAATCAATCTGAAGAGAACAGGAAGAACATTACATAATTATCACAAGGAAAACCCACCAAATGAAGTCTCAATTCTGAACATTTATGCCCCAAATACAAGGGCATGCACATATATAAAAGAAACATTACTAAAGCTTAAATCACACATCAAACCCCACACATTAATAATAAAAGACGTCAATACCCCACTCTCACCAAAGTACAGATCTGCCAGACTGAAACTTAACAGAGAAATACAGGACATAACATATGTTATGACACAAATTAACTTAATAGATATCAACAGAACATTCCACCCTAACACAAAAGAATATACCTTCTTCTCAGCACCCCATGGAACCTTCTCGGAAATTGACCACATGCTCAGTCACAAAGCAAATCTCAGCTCATACAAAAGAAATAGAATAACCTCCTACTTTTTAATCAAACCACCATGGTTTAAAGTCAGATTTCAACAACAAAAATTACAGAATGGCTACAATCTCATGGAAACTGAATAATGCTTAACTGAATCACAAGTGGGTCATGGAAAAAATAAAGAAAGAAATTAAAGACTTCTTAGAATTCAATGAAAATGAATGTACTACATACTGAAATTTATGGGACACTATAAAAGCAGCGATAAGAGGAAAATTCATAGCACTAAATGCCCACCTAAAGAAGTTGGAGAAATCTGACACTAGTGACTTAATAGCACACCTAAAAGCTCTCAAACAAAAAAGAAGCAAACTCACCCGGGAGAAATAGATGCCAGGAAATAATCAAATGGAGAGCTGAAAGCAATAAAATAGAAACAAAGAGAAGCATACAAAGAATCAATCAAACAAAGAGTTGATTCTTTCAGAAAATCAACAAGATAGACAAGACTTTACCCATATTAATGAAACAGCAGAGAGAGAACATCCAAATTAAGAAAATCAGAAATGAAAAGGGAAACATAACGAAAGACAATGAGGAAATCCAGAAAATCACCAGGTCATACTTTAAAAACCTGTATGCCACAAAATTGGGAAATCTAAAATAAATGGAAAATTCTCTGAATAGGTACCACATTCCAAAGTTAAATCAAGACCAGATAAACAATTTTAATCGACCAGTAACCCCTAAGCAAATTGAAACAGTCAGTAAAAGTCTTCCAACCAAAAAAAAGAAAAAGCCCCAGACCAGATGGTTTCAGTGCAGAACTTTACCAGATTTTTAAAGAAGAGCTAATACCAATAGTCTTCAAATTTTTTCACACAATCAGGCAACAGTTACTCTAATACCCAAATCACACAAGATGCAACAAAGAAAGAGATTTACAAATCAATCTCCCTCATCAACTCAATAAAATATTGGAAAACTGAATCCAAGAATACATCAAAAAATTATCCACCATGACCAAGTAGGCTTCATCACAGCAATGCAAGGATGCTTCAATATATAAAATGTAATATGATATATGAAAATGTAATCTGTCAATGTAATACTCCATATAAGCAAACTGAAAGAGAAAAAACACATGATCATCTCATTAGATACTGAAAAAGACTTTGACAAAAGTTAAAACCCCTTTATGACAAAGTTCTTGGAGACAGCGGGAATACAAAGAACATAATAAAGGTAATTTATAGAAAGCCAACAGCCAACATCAAATTAAATGGAGAGAAACTCAAAGTGATTCCACTACAATCAGGAATAAGACAAGGCTATCCACTCTCCCCATATTTATTCAATATAATACTTGAAGTTCTAGCTAGAGCAATAAGATAACAAAAGGAGATCAAGGGGATACAAATTGGAAAGGAAGAAGTCAAACTTTCACTATTTGCAAATGGTATGATAGTATAAATAAGTGACGCCAAAAATTCTACCAGGGAACTCCTAGAGCTGATAAATACCTTTAGTAGTGTGGCAGGATAAAAGATTAACTCAAAAAATCAGTAGCCCTCATGTATACAAATGATAAATGGGCTGAGAAAGAAATCAGAGAAACATCACCCTTTACAATAGCCACAAATAAGACAAAGTACCTTGGAGTAATCCTAACAAAGCAAGTGAAGGACCTGTATGACAAGAACTTTAAGTCTCTGAAGAAAGAAATTAAAGAAGATGTCAGAAAATGGAAAGATCTTCCATACTCATGGATAGGTAGGTTTAACATAGTAAAAATGGCAATCTTACCAAAAGCAATCTACAAATTCAATGCAATCTCCATCAAAATCCCAATACAATTCTTCACAGACCTGGAAAGAACAATACTCAACTTCATATGGAAAAACAAAAAAACCAAGATAGCTAAAACAATCCTGTACAATAAAGCCACCTCTGTAAGCATCACAATCCCTGACTTGAAGCTCTACTATAGAGCTATAGTAATAAAAACAGCTTGATACTGGCATAAAAACTGACATGTGAACCAGTGGAATTGAACTTAAGATCCTGACATTAACCCACAGTCTTATGAACACCTGATTTTTGACAAAGAAGCCAAAACTGTACATGGAAAAAAGAAATCATCTTCAACAAATGGTGCTGGAATAACTGGATGTCAACATGTAGAAGACTGCAAATAGATCTATATCTATTGCCATGCACAAAACTCAAGTCCAAGTGGATCAAATACCTAAATATAAAACCCATTAATATGAACCTGATAGAAGAGAAAGTAGGAAGTGGTTTTGTATGTATTGGCACAGGAGACTACTTCCTAAATATAACACCAATAGCACAGACACTGGGAGAAACCATTAATAAATGGGACCTCCTGAAACTGAGAAGCTTCTGTAAGGCAAAGGACACAGTAAATAAGACAAAGTGGCAGCCTACATAATGTGAAAAGATCTTCACCAACCACACATCTGAAAGAGGGCTGATCTCCAAAATATATAAAGAATTGAAGAAACTTGGCATCAAAATATCAAACAATCCAATAAAAAATGGGCTACAATACTAAACAGAGAATTATCAAAAGAAGAATTTCAAATGAGTGAAAGATATTTAATGAATTGCCTCACTTAACTGTTTCTTAGTCTGGTAATATTGATTCATCACTATAAAGGAGAAATCATTGTTTACACAATGATTCACATTCTATGATGTGCATAGTTTTCATTATGCTTACCTTTACATTAACACATCATGGCTACAGTGTCCCCCACACACAGTAGAGTCACCAACTTAACTCATCCCTATGCCTTTGGAAACAGAGCACTTCTCCTGACAGCTTGACTCAGTGTTTAGAGGGATTAAAACCTAGATGTATTTTAAGGTATAAGATTTCTTAATGACACTATGCTCTCAGATACATTGATTAGTGGGTGGACCCACTGTTCTAGGATTGGGGGTATCATGACAATATGCCAATTCTTGGTTCATGGTGAATAAAAGAATATTACAGAAAGTCAAAGTTCAGGTTCAAAAATGAAACATGATTTTTACATTAACATGAAGATGAACATTTGGGAATCCATTCAGTAGACCATTAGTATCATCAAAAAGAGACGCAAACTATTTAGAGTGGGACATGGATATAATATTGGGGTCCAGATATATGTCTGTAGAAAAATATTCTGTGACATATGGAAACCAAGAAAAACTAAAGTAGGATTGATAGACTTTAGTTCTAGGGAAAATGATGTCTGCTATTGTGTCTTAGGCCTGGCATGGGCCTTTTTGGACTGTTTACCTTTTATCTACCATGGCATCATCTGGTGTAAGAAGTTTGTATCATCATAAATGGCTTTCCCATGAGTAGTTTCTTGAGTCACACTTGTGGCACATTCCATTAAGAGGATTTCTTGTCTTGGGACTGGTTCTCTATGGTCTTAGATTAAACCATACTGTCTGTGGCTGGAGAAGACCCTAAAAATTATTTTTGTGCATATTGTTTGTTATTCTGAAAGCAAAGCCTCAGATTCAATGCCTGAGGGATGAAATTATTGGATAATTCCACAGGGGAGTGAAGAATCTTGTCAGAAAGGACTTGGGATGATTCAAGGAATAGTTCCAGTAACCAATAAAACTGTAAACAAACCCTTATACACACATGAGCTGCATATATATGTGCTGGACCCTGCAGAGTCCATCTCATCATACTCATGGGCAGGGGGTAGGAAGCAGATACTTTGTTAATATGCTGTTCTCTTGGATTTTCATCTCTTTTTTTCTGCAGTTTCCTATTCTTGTGTGCTCCTACAGAAGCATCAGTGAGTGCTTAGTCAGAATCAACTATCATTTAACTGGTAAAGGTAATGTGGTAATTGTTGGATTTTTCCCTGCTTATGCTGTCTATCCACTCAACAAATCAATTGACTGGAGAATTACTATGTTTAACAGAGATTATATGATTGAATGAGTCCTTTATTCATTTATTCCTTTTCAAGATTTGGCATTCATGTACCCCAGGGGAAGTACAGATTCAAGCATTATTATTCCCTCTTTACCCCATTAAGAAGTTTCCTCTCTTCCATTCTTAGATCTTTCTGCAGTGCTGTCTTCCTAGTGACTCATCTGGTATCTTCAGAAGGGAAGAAGGAATTTGGGTTTTATTCTTTTCCTTTTCCACAGTAGACACTGGGAATTTCCCCCATATTCTCTGCCATGCCTGTAACTCCTTAGGATTTGGATGTTTGCAATGATAGAGCACTGCAAGAGAAAGATTATATAATAGAGGACTGACAGACTATTTGAAGGGACTCTAAAATCTAGCTGTGCTTCTGTGAGAAGGGATAATGTCACTGATGTTAATGTCAGCAATTTCCTTGTGTGGAGGCTGGAGTGACAACTATTGTCTGTGTTTGCTGCTGAGAATTTGGAAGCAGGGATGTCAGGACTAGACACTGGGACCTACTGTCTGATTTAGAAATGCCTTCATCTGTCTCACATTCTTTTATCTGATTTTTAATATCTGTATTCTTTGATAACTTAAAATGTTTTGTGTTTCCTGCATATATATCCAATGTGTATTTGTTCGTTGTCATGAATGTTATTTTTGTGTACACATTGACTGTTTTGGAGCTTCTGGAAGATTTTTCTAGGCATTCTCAAAGATGCAAGATTAAGACATAGTGTCTGACAAGTCTGCTTGAGTACCATAGGTACTGATAAGAGAAACAGTCATGTGTGTTGGGGTTTAAAAGAAGTCTGGTGTGTTTTATCCCAGGCTGACATGTTCATAGCTATAGGTAACCACACATTAAGTATTTGAAAATGAGAAATGCAGCTTACACTCAAGTCTGAACTCAACAAAGGCAACATGGAAATACATGTTCAGGTATTAGGTTGGAGGCAATTGGTGGTAAATCACCTAAAATAAACATAGGACTGAGGATGGATACTTGTTTGTATGCCATTACTGTCTGCTAAAATGTGACTGTGGAGTAAGTCATCAGTTCAGCAGTGGAAGAGGACAAACGTTCAAATGTGGAATGTCATTTGACATGAAGATACTATAATAGCTTTAATCTGAATTGGGCATAGTGAAGGCAGCTGGGAAATTTAAAAACTGACATCTAGATAAAATAATCTATGGATTATTTTATCAGTCTACTGGCTCTAGGAATCACTGCTTACTTCATGTAAGGTTACAGTGCTGTATGGTCTATCAGACATTTGATTTGCATGCTAAAAGGAGACTCTTCTGTTTAACAGCAGATGGTGTCCCTGTTCCTCCCTGTTCCTCCTCTTCTCCTCTGCTTTCCCAGCAGCTCAAACACCTCTCTGCATCAGCCTGAGTCCCTCTTCAGGTTATATAGCAGCAACCCCATGCATGCAAAGATCACACTTGTAATTAAATGAGCTCTGTGTGGCTGGCTTGCCTAATATGTACAAGAAGAGAGTGCTGTGTCAATGTGATTTGATAACTTATAAAGTCAGAAAGAAACTAACATTAACTTATAAAACTATAAGCAATTAACATATTTGATTTAGACAGTCCATTTTCAATTTATACTTTCAATAGAGAGTGCGACATATGCAAGCATATGCACTTCAAGTTTCACAACCACTTTCATGCTTTTGATAAATTTTTTTTCCATAGGTGTGAGGAACTATGTGTGTAATTTGAAAGAGAGATTGTTGTCTGTCTCCAGTTAAATTTCCTCAGTGTGTCTGCATAAATATATTTATCTTAATTACCATAACTACAAAAGACCATAAGTTGTGCAGCTAGCACTATTTTCTATGACACTAATTTTCTGTGGTCTGATTTTCTACTGGGATTTTACTTTCTTGTCCAAATTAGGAAGCTGGTAAATGAATATTTGATAGGTAGAGAATAATGTCTAATAGGTGCAAAATATGTCTACCATTTGATTAAAGCATATCAATCTACAAAACACATGTTTATGCACACTATAGAATCTTTTATGCATTGTGGTTAGTTTCCCTACAAAAATTCTTAATGACACTTTCTCTCACTTTATATGCAAGTGCTTTGCTTAACACTAACTTAAAAATACAGCTGACTTAGTATGTCCAAGTTGCATATTGTCACTTATATGTGCATTAGTACATTAATTACTTGAAACAATTTATGTATTAGAAGAATATGAAAAGTCAGATTTTAATATTTTTTCTATTTACTGTTGATATTTTCCATCTTGTAGTTTTTTCAAATTAAAACATATATCTGCTTACTGCTTATTTGAAAACATTTTTGCACTGTAATGTTTTTTCTAAACATTTATAGTATGTCATTCTGAAGAGGTAAAATAACAAGAACTTTTAGTTGTACAAGGTATATTTATCAGTTATCAAAACTATGTCTTTCAGATATGACACAGCTTTCCTGCTTTGTTCTAAAACTATTGGCACTAATTTCTTTAATGTTTGCATTGTCTTAGTTATCAGTAATATTTATATGTATTCATTTGTCAGCATGACATCAGTATGGGATAGAAAATAATGATTTGTCATATGTAATAATGTACAGCAATTTAACTATAGAATTTAACATGTTCTCCATTTCAACTTTAGTGATATTAATTGTCCATTTTATGATAAGCCATGTTCTATCAGAACAAAGCATTTATTGGACATCATGGTGGTTCATACCTTTAATCTGAGCATTTGTGAGGCACAAACAGGTCAACTTAATTTTAAAGGCAAGCATGGTCCACATAGAAATTCTGGAACCTGCAAATCAATATATTGAGTACTCTTTGAGAAATATCTTTCAGATCCTCTTACTTTATTAGTAGAACTAATAAAAACATAGATTATAAATACTTTTTGTTAAAAATTCATACATAATAATATTTGGGGAGGATATATACCCCTCTTCAGTTGCCCACAGTGTGTTCGTGTCTTGGTTCCCAGGAGAACAAAATACCAAGCTCTAAGCCTGTGTGCTCACAATGAGATGGAGAACCATTGTCCCATTCAGTTTTTCACTGTTGTGTACATAGTGCATATAAACATAAAGGGGTCCTTATTTAAATCATATGTTTTCTGTGGATGTAAAAAAAAAGCTTGTAAACCAGTATATTTTGTATTAAAATTTGTAAAATAAAAAATTTCTGCTCAAAATTTTGAGCCTAACACAAAGGACTGTTGAAGATATTTTCCCATTCTGTAGGCTGTGGTTTTGTCTTATTTACTATGCCCTTTGCCTTACAGAAGCTTCTCAGTTCCAAGAGTTCCCATTTATTAATTTTTGCTCTCAGTGCCTGTGCTACTGGTGTTATATTTAGGAAGTGGTCTCCTGTGCCAATGCGTACAAGAATATTTCCTACTTTTTCTTCTATCAGGTTCAGAGTAACTGGTTTTATATTGAGGTCTTTATCCACTTGGACATGAGTTTTGTGCACGGTGATAGATATGGATCTATTTGCTATCTTCTACGTGTTGACATCTTGTTATGCCAGCACCGTTTGTTGAAGATGCTTTCTTTTTTCCATTGTACAGTTTGGGCTTCTTTGTCAAAAATCAGGTAGGTGTTCATGGGTGTGTGGTTTAATGTCAAGTTCTTCAGTTCGATTCTACTGGTCCACATGTTGGTTTTTATGCCAAAACCCACCTGTTTCTATTACTATAGCTGTATGGTAGTGAGGTCAAGGATGGTGATGCCTCCGGAGGTGACTTTATTGTATAGGATACAAACAGTACTTTCTGTAAATAATTCATCTATCTTGAGGATTGCAAGTGCACAGAGTGTGTTCAGTGTAGAGGTAAAACTAACTTATGATGTCATTTATCTTCAGAATTTCTCAATTTAGTCTTTTGTTTCATGTTACCTGTCTGTTGTTGAAAGTGTGGTATTGAAGTCACCCAGGTCTTTGTGATGTGGATGATCTGTGCTCTTAAATCTAAGACTGTTTTGTCAATGAAGTTGGGAACTCTTGTATTTGATGTTTATTTGATTAGGATTGTTATACCCTGTTGTTGGATTTTTCCTTTAAAGAGTAGAAAAGACACTTCACTGCCTCTTCTGAGCAGGTTTTGTTGGATGTCTGTTTTGTCACATTGTAAGATAGTTGTGCCTACTTAGATTTGTGGGACAGAGTCTAACTTTTTTGTTTTCAGTACATCCTGATTGCAGTTTACCCTCAATGCATTCCTCCCAGTTCCCTTCTTTCCCTCTCCTCCAGATCCACTTCTTCTCCATTTCCCTTCAGAAAACAGCAGGCCTCCCAGGGATATCAGCCCAACAGCACATAACAAGTTACAATAAGACTAAGCACAAACCCTCATATCAAGGCTGTGAGAGGAAACACAGTAGGAGGAAAAGAGTCCCAAGAACAAATGAAAGAGTCAAAGGCACCGCCATTCCTACTGTTAGGAGTTCCACAAAAACAGCAAGCTAACAACCATCATATATAGACAGAGGACCTAGCTCAGACCCATACAAGCACCATGATTGCTGCATAGGTCTCTGTGAGCTCCTGTCAGCCTTGCCATATTTGACTCCTTGGACCTGTTCTCCTTTTGATTCAGCCTCTGTGGTTCCTGCAATTCTCCATCCCCCTCTTCTGTGGCTTTCCTCAACTCCAAGGGGAGGGAACCAATGGACATCTCCAATTTGGGCTCACTCTCTGACTAATGTTTGAATAGGGTGTCTGTACCTGTTCCCATCAACTGCCAGCGAAGGACTCTTTGATGACAATTGGGCTAGGCACCATCTATGAGTATATCAGAATATCATTAAGAATCATTTTATTGATTTTGTTCTTTCCTAAGTCTCTGGGCTCTCCAGCCTCCAGTTCCTAGTCAATTAGACAGTGTCAGGTATGGGCTCCATCTCATGGCTTGTGCCTCAAATTAGACAAGTCATTAGTTGTCCAATCTGTCAAATTCTGTGTCTCTACTGCCTCAGTACATCTAGATGGCAGGACACATTGTAAGATAAAGGTTTGATGGCTGGATTGGTGTCCCAATCCCAACAGTGGAAGACTTGCTTGATTACTGAATATGGACTGTTCAGACACATCTCCTCCAATACTAGGAGTCCTCATTATGGTCACATTCATAAAATCTTGGGAGCCTCTACTGGGCTAGGTTGACACCCAAATGCGCCCCAGTCATCTCTCCATCTCTCCCCCAAACCTGATCTCTCCTGTTCCAATGGCTACTTCCATCCCTCACCCTTTGTCCACCCATAAATATATTCAATTTCCCCTTCCCAGGGACATCCATGTGTACCACTTAGAGTCCTCCTTGTTACTTAGCCTTCTGGGTCTGTGAATTGTAGCATGATTACTATTTACTTAACAACTAATATTCACATGTAAGTGAGTACATATCAGGTTTGTCTTTCTGGATCTGATTTACCACACAAAAGGATGACTTTTTACAGTTCCATCCATTTGCCTACAAATTTCATGATGTCATTTTTGTTCTTAAAAGCTAAGTATTACTCCATTGCATAAATACAGCTATAAGTTTACAACATTCCACAGCACATAAACATAACAAAAATTTTAATCTATTTTTGGTTGAGGGACATCTGCATTATTTCCAACTTCTGGCTACTATGAATAAAGGCACAATGAACAAGTTGACCAAGTATCCTTATGGTAGAATGCAGTGTCCTTTGTGTATACACCCAATAGTGGTATAGGTATATCTTGAGGTAGTTGATTCCCAGCTTTCTGAGGAACTGACATATTGATTTCCATAGCTGCCGTACATGATTACATTCCCACCAGCAATGAAAGAATGTTTCCCCTGTTCCACATTTTTGCCAGCATGAGCTATCACTTGTGTTATTGATTGAGCCATTCTGACTATTGTAAGATGGAATCTCCAAGTCATTTTGATTTGCATTTCCCTGATGGCTTAGGATGTTAAACATTTCTTTAATTGTCTTCAACCATTTTTGTGTTCTTCTTTGATTCATTCTCAGTTTAGCTCTGTACCCCACTTTTTAAATTTGGTTGGTTGATGTCTAGTTTCTTGAGTTCTTCATGTATTTTGGATTTTAGCCTTCTATCTGAAGTAGAGTTGATGAAAATCTTTTCCCATTCTGTAGGCTGCGATTTTGTCCTATTGATTGTGTTCTTTGCATCAGAGAAGCTTTTCAGTTCCCTGAGGTCCCATTTGTTAATTGTTGATCTTAGTGCCAGGACTAGCTATTGGTGTTCTGTCCAGGAAGTCATCTTCTCTGCCAATGCATTCAAGGCTACTCCCAACTTTCACTTGTGTTAGGTCCATGTGACTGGTTTTATTTTGAGGTCACTGATACACTTGGATTTGAATTTTGGGCAGGGTGATAAATGTGCATCAACTTGCATTCTTCTACATGCAGACATCTAGTTAGACCAGCACCATTCATTGAAGATGTTTTCTTTTATCATTGTGTCTTTCTGGATTCTTCACCAAAAATCAGGTGTCTAAAAGTGTGTGGATTTACATCTGGGTCTTCAATTAGATTCCATTGATCATCCTGTCTGTTTTTATGCCAATACCATGCAGTTTTTTTCTTTTTTTTTTAATTTTTTAATTTTTTTATTTTTATTTTGCAATACAATTCAGTTCTACATATCAGCCACGAATTCCCTTATTCTCCCCCCTCCCTCCTCCGTCACATTCCCCCCAGCCCAACCCCCATTCCCACCTCCTCCAGGGCAAATCCTCCCCTGAGGACTGAGATCAACCTGGTAGACTCAGTCCAGGCAGGTCCAGTCCCCTCCTTCCAGGCCAAGCCAAGCGATCCTGCATAGGCCCCAGGTTACAAACAGCCAACTCATGCAATGAGCACAGGACCCGTCCAACGACTGAGGGATCTGGATGCAGAGATCCATGGCTAGGCCCCAGGTGGATCTCTGGGAGTCCAATTAGCTAGAATGAGGAGGGTTTGTATGAGCGAGAATTGTTGAGACCAAGGTTGGATAAAGCACAGGGACAAATAGCCAAACGAATGGAAACACATGAACTATGAACCAATGGCTGAGGGGTCACCAACTGGATCAGGCCCTCTGAGTGGGTGAGACAGCTGATTGGCTTGATCTGTTTCGGAGGCATCCAGGCAGTGGGACCGGGACCATGCAGTTTTTATTACTACAGCTCATAGTGTAGCTTGAAATCCATGATAGTGATACCTCCAGAAGCTCACTTATTGTACAGGACTGCTTTAGTTATGTTGGTTTTTTGTTGTTGTTCTTCCATATAAAATTCGCTATTGTTCTTTCAAGGTCTATAAAAAATTGTCTTGGAATTTTGATGACGATTGAAATTGAATCTGTAGATTATTTTTGGTAAATGGCCATTTTTACTATGTTGATTCTACTCATTCAGGAATATGGGAGATCTTTTCATCTTTTGATAGCTTTAAAATTTATTTTCTTCAAAAACTTGAAGGTTTTATCATACAAGACTTTCACATGCTTGGATGCTTAGTTAAAATTACCCCATGGTATTTTATATTATCTTTGGATATTTTGAAGGGTATTACTTCCCTGATTTCTTTCTCAGTCCATTTGTTCTTGTATATAGGAAGAATACTAATTTTTGAGTTAATCTTGTATTCAGATACATTGCTGAAGGTGTTTATTAGGTATAGGAGTTCTTTGGTAGGAATCTGTTCCTATTCTGATGGGTCCGTCTTTGTATACAACTTGATCTTTCTCATTTGTACCTTCATTGTTCCCTGTGCCATGTTAAATATGTTTATTCTTTCTTTCAGATGTAACTATTCTTTCATTTGCCTTTTGCAAAATTGGTTTAGTGGTCATAATTTTCTCAACCACTTTTTACCATGAAAAGTGTACCTTTCTCTTTCATTGTGATTGATACTTTCTCTGGGTATAATAGCTTGAGGTATTATCTGTGCTATTTCATAATTTGTAGAATACAAGCCCAATCTCTTCTGGCTTTGTAGTCTCTACTGAAAGAATCAGTTGCTATTCTAATGGGCCCCTCTTTTAAAGATGACTTCATCATTCTCATTTGTAGCTTTCCAAGTCCTTTCTTGGTCCTATACATTAACTTTTACTATTATTTTATAATAGGAGGTTTCTTTTGTAATCCATTACATAAGGAGTTCTACAAAATCTTGTAGACTTAGCAAATATCTTTAGAACATTCCAACCAAAAACTAAAGAATATACATTCTTCTCTGCAGCTCATGGAATTTTATCCATAATAGACTCCATATTAGTATAAAAGTAAGTCTTCAATGTACATGAAAACTTAAAGCACATCATGCATGCTGACATACGATATGGACTAAATCAGAATATAAACAACAAAAAAGAAAGAACATAAACACATGGAAATTAAGTTACATAAAACTGAACCATAATTGACAAAAGGAAGAAATCTTGACAGATATTCACATTCCTAGAATTGAATGGAAATGAAGTCATAACATATTAAGACCTATGGAACACAGAGACAGCTGTCACAAAAGGAAAGTTTATGGAACTGTGTTTCCATGTCAAAAATTTTGAGAGATCACAAATTAATGACTTTAGGAAATACCTAAAACCTTTAAAAATACAAGAGCAATCAACACTGATAAAGGTAATCAGTAAGAGTTCATCAAAATCAGGGCAGAAATTAATGAAACAGAAATGAAAAATTCAATAGAAAGAATGAATGAAGCCAATACTAAGATTAATAGCAAGTTAATCAAATTGACAAAAGAAAAATATAGAGTATTCAAATAAAATTAGTGATGGAAGGTGAGAGATTACCACAGACATTAGGAAATTCAGAGAATCAAAAGAATAAATTATAAGACACATATATTCCTATAAATTGGAAAAATTAAAAATTAGATTCAATTGATGATATACACATGACCTACCAATGTTAAATATAAATGAAGTTAATTGTTCAAATAGATGTATACCGTCCAGTGAGATTAAAACATTAGCTAAAAATACCCCAATTTTAAAAATGTTACAAGTCAAATGTAGTCAGTACACAATTCTACCAAGCTTTCAAATAAGAGCTAATATTGATATTGCTCAAACTATTAAACAAAATAGAAAAAGAAAGATCATTTGCTTTGGGAAGGTGTTATTACCCTGATTTGAAAAACATACAAACACCCTATCATAAAATGAAGACAAATTAGAGGGCAACAACTTATGAACATAGAAACAAATAAAATGCTTGAAAACTGAACTCAAGAACACACAAAAGCGAATATATACCATGATCATGTTGGCCTCATCCAGTAGATGCATATCTGGTTCAACACCTCTAAATAAATGAATGTAATCCACAATGTAAACAGATTAAAAGATGGAAAAAATGAATCATCTGGTTAAATGGAGAAAGGCCTCTAACAAAAATCCAACATCATTTCATGATGAAAGTCTAGGAGAAAATAGGGACAAGTACAATAAAGCCTGTTTTCTTATCACTTGAATTTAAGGTGTTATTCATCTCCTTTTCTACAGAACCCAGAAACATGAAGAAAATAACATTGAATTTATACGAATCACTAAAAGTATGGGAATGAATTTTAGCACACAAATCAAAGAACTATGTATAAAATACAAACTTAATAAAACAAATCTTTCCAAATATTATGTTATTCTTGTGAAATGTCATAATATTCTTCAATGTGTGTGGAAATTTGGTGGCTCCAGAATGCAAGTTATTTTCCTCACTAGTGACTAATAATAAGAGAATGAGTAAATCGATCAGAAGGTAACATGCTTGCAGTGCAAATATAAGAACTGAGTTTACATTTGCAGGTCTCAAAAGCCAAACAATGGGAGGGAGCATTGCAGTGCACATGTGTAAACCTGTTTATTTATTTATTTTTTGAAAAAAATTAGGGGCAGAAGTAGAAAAATCCAAGTTTGTGTGCCACAAAAGACCTATTATTAAATACAGATGAAGATAACAACTCCCATTTGTAATTTTCCCTAGTTAGTATCATATGAATGCACACATACCACAGAGAAATGTATATACATATTAAACAACACATATAAAAATGAATTGTTATAGAAATGTCACCTACTATTCAGACAGGTTGAATGGCCTGGATTTCCTGAATTAAGCAATGTCTTAATAACTGGTATCTTGATCAAGAAACATTTTATTTTTGTGGTTGTGCAGACTGGAAGTTGGAGATCTGAAGACCTTATTCTAACTCATAGACAGAATTCATCACAGATATAAGGAAACTGAAACTTTGCTCAAAAGCCTAGAGCTCAAGTCATTGAGAGGTTCACATTCAGGGTTTTACATAGTCCTAAAGAAATAAAACAAGATCTTTTTAAGTAATATAGAAACTTAATACAGTACAAGCTTCTCAAAATATATACATTTAGGAAAAAAATCCCAATGGAATCAGCAAATAACAGGGAAGACAAAGCACCAACAAAATATTTCTCACACCAAAAAAAACCTTCCAATTTTGGGATGGGTTAATTAAGATTTTAACAAAACAGCCCCCCCTGAAAATGCCCAAACAATTCAGGCTACTGCCAAAGATATTGGTTGCTCTCTACAAATTGATGATAAAGCCCCATTGCTGAAGACAACAATACCGGACTCATTGAACTTTGAGAAGTTGAGCCAGTACTGACCTAGAGTCTTTGCTCCTATACACTGTGTCCATGGTACTGGAAGGAAGCCTGCATGCTACCAAAGAAGAAAAGTAAACACCAACTTAACTATAGACCATCCGATCTATAATGATGTCCTGCCTGCAAGATACACTGGTGCAAAATGGCTCAAAGCTTGAGGGACTAAAAAACCAATATCTGATTGGATTTTAGGTTCACTTCATGAGATGGAACCCAACACCTCAGCTTGTCAAGAACTTGAGACAATATAGGCCATGGAACCAGGGGGGAAACCAAATACTATTGTTTTGGTAAAGAAAATTAGCAATAAAATGTCTCCTAAGTACATTCCACTATATTAATAGATCATTGTGTCACTCAGCTGTCATCAGAGATGTTCCCTTCAGCAGTAGAATTCAGTTCTAAATGGGATGTCTTCTTAAAGTCCCTTTCCTCAGGGCTCAGGGAACCTGAAAGAAAAGGAGGTGGAAAGATTATATGAGTCAGAGAAAGTAGAAGACACTGAAGAAACAAGACTTTCTAAACATAGCAGGACTGATACACATATGAACTCAAGAGACTGGGAAGGATGCACAGGGCCTGTACCACTAAGACAGCTGGGTTGCCAGCACTGAGAGAGGAAGTGGACATAAGCCCTCATCTTTAATTCAGAAGCCAACTCCAAGTTGTCACAAGCCTCCATCACGAACCCAGTTGCAAATACAATAACTGGTTTTCTTCAAGGGAGTCTCATCGAGTATACAAACAATTCTTAAATGCAGGCCCCATGCTCAGTAGTAGATGGAAAACAAAAAATAAACTTAATAGCATTTGTGGATGTTAAATTTTTTAAGATTACCTGATTTTTGTGCACAATTATTGTTTCTGATTTCTTGTTTTCATGAATTTCTGTGTACGAAAATGTGTGTCTTTTCCTCTCTTGTGTTTCTTGCCTTTTTTTCTTTGGATTATTTCCTCTGTTTGTTTGCTTATTTTATCCAATTTTGACTTGCTTGTTTTTATTTTCATTTATCATTGATTTTCAACAGTTGATTGTTTTCTAATAAGAGAGAGAAAGAAAGGGTGTGGATTTGAGCAGAAGGGGAGTTGGGGAGAAACTGGAGTAGTTGGTTGAGGGGAAACTGTGTTTAGAATATATTGTATGAAAAAAATCTATTTTCAAATTGCTTAAATATATGTCATGTGTTGTGTGTTATGAGCTTTCCTCCTAAATATTGTTTGACCTTTTATACAGGTCAAAGTTGAGGAATTACCAATGTATTTTGGCCATGATGTTTGCCATTGAGGAAATCAATAGCAATCTCTATCTTTTACCTAATACATCCCTGGGATTTGAGGTCCATAATGTCTCAAATGGTCAAAGGGGCACTCTGGCAACTCTTTTTGGCTCACTTTCAGGCATTGGCTATCACATCTCTAGCTACAGATGTGCAAGAGAGGGCATGTCAGCTGCTGTACTTACAGGACCATCATGGGCAATATCCGAATACATAGCGACACTGCTGGATCTTTACAAATTTCCACAGGTGAGAGAAGGTGATGGTATAAGACATGATGTCACCTCTGCTTGGTGACATTTCAGCTATCTGTGAAAAAAAGAGGGCAAGCTTGAGTAACTCTTCATGGATCGGGAAATAAAGCAGACACAGTTGACACATCTATATTTTTGAAGCTTAGAAGAGAGAGAAGGGTAAGGAAGGGTGGAGCAGACACACCACTATTAAACCTTTGAATACTGTCTCTATTTCCACAGGATATCAATCACACTGTAGTGTGTATGCATTAATTAAGTAAAATCAACCTTGGTTCAGTGGGGCAGAGCCTGCAAATAGTTGCATGGAATTAGCCATAGAGTGTTCTGATGAATCAGGAATACAGATAGAGAGACAGCACAGGAAGGGGTAGGGAGGGACATGGAATTTGGTTCTTTGTTTTGCTTTGGGACGAATGGAGAGACATGTTTATTGCTGGGTCTCCAGTCAAACAGGAAGGTTAGATGCATGCTCTTTGGTCTCTATGATCTAACAGGTTTTCAACCTCACATCTGACTTCTGAGTCTTTGTTGGTAAATAAAATGATAGAGACTTAGTTTAAACCTACATAGAGCAGCTACCTTGTACCCAGGCTAGGGGACTGGAAGCCCCTCCAGGTTGCAGGCTACATGGCTGTTGGGGCACTGACTGTGGGGCTGTGCAGCTGAAGACAGTAATTAAAGTATCAGTAGATTCATGTGCAGCTGCTGAGGTGACAGAAGAACATCACTGTACTGTTCTCATAATCATAGGAAGACATATTTGAACTTCAAAACAGGATTGTCCTAAAGGCTTCAAACCATTGATGTAGAATTGAGTTCATTTTTATGACAGTGTTCTTCTTTCTCCCTACAGCTTAGTTTTGGGCCTTTTTGTGGGGCGTTTACCCAAACACCCCCACAGTTCCCCAGAGTTTTCTTGAGTGCGAGCAGCAGGAAATATTAGATAGAAGGATTTATTGCGGAGAATATCGTGGAGATAAACAGATAGAAAATAAAGGATAGCCTCGAGAGGGCCTGGAACCTATTCCAACGGGCCCCAACTGTCTCTGCCCCAGGGTTTTTATAGAGACGCCAAGGGATGGAGCAAAAGACCTCCTCTCCCAGAACAGCCAAGTGCAGACCATCTCAGACACCTGCACTTAGGCCCGTGGTCTAATCATCCTCTATGCGGACCTGCTGGGGAAAGCCACGAGGAACCCGAGAACGGGCTCCCACAGGTCCCCCTTTCTTAATATATATAAAAAAAATAACTATTAATAGCTTACAGCAATCTCCATAGCTGTTACACCTCCCAGTATGGGAGTAGAGGATGATATAGATGGCATTTCTCTTTTGAATTAGGTCCAAGGTGACTACAGCAGTCTTTGCTGCCTCAAGCCCTTTCTAAGCCAAAAACTCTTAAGGCAACTACAAACTTAAAGAATCCCTTAGCTTCATCATTACCATAACAGGTTAACATAAACATTGCTATACATAGCCACAATTCTCTGTCTTACAACTTTAACTCAATCATTTGAATTTTCTTGTTAACAGAACATAGGAAAAACTTCGATGTATTCACATCAAACTTAAATATTTCCTTAACTCCACAAAACCAGGGTGCATTAATATCAATAGGGTTCTGCAAACATAATTCAATCTCATAGCTCCTCCTTTTCTTTATAATTTTTTAAAGAAAACCTCAAACCTAGTTAGAAGAAACTCATACAATTCCTACAAACCCATATTGAAAAGCAGTCTTCTCAATCTAACCATTAACACTTTGAAAACTTAGCAAAACATCCAAAAGCAGTTTCTTAATAAAACTCTTTATACTTTAAAAGTAGTCTCTTAATATACCCCATTTGCATTTCTTACTAACAATAACATGACATTAATCCACTCAAACAACTTTTGAAATTAGACTAAGGAATATTAACTCTCCCCCTTTTCTTTATAATTTAAGCAAAATCTCAAGCCTAGTTAGAAAACCCAAACTTCTGTTTAAACAGTTCCGTTTGTAACACAAACCAGTTCCATAAGTAATTCCATTTTACATAAACAGTTCCACAAAACAATTCATGAATCACCAGTTAATAAAGCATATATGCATACACAAAACTGCATCTTGATTCTAGATAGAAATAATAAATTTCTTCATTTAAACAGTTCCTTTTTTATGAATAAACTCAAAATTGTCCCATTGCAATGAAATCTCTATTGTTCATTTCATTTCTTAAGTCCCAAAATTCAAATGATAAATTCTGGTACGAGCCTTCCAAATATGAAGAAATCCATAACCAAAATCTTTGTAGTTTTATCTCATTTTAAGTTCAAAAAGTTCAAACAAGAAATAAATTCTAGTATCAGGCTTTCACTTCCAAATATGAAGAGACTTTTTACAACCAAAACTTTTTGTAGTTAACAATTTTAGTTCAAACAAGCGTCTCTGCAACTTTGGTTCTCATAGACCGACCTTTTTAGGTACAGTAGTAGTCTAAACTGCACCGTTTTTTGATGTTAGCTCAGGTTTTTCTGTGTTGCGTCGATTTTCCACGGATCTCAGCTGCGGATGCCTTGTGCTGGTTCTGGCGTCCGCCATTCTTAGCTTCTTAGCGGCTTTTGGAGCTTTTGAAAAACCGCTCAGACTGCCTGCTTTGCAGTCTACTAGGACACTACCTTCTGTGTCTCAGGTTCTTTCACCATATACATTAAGAATAGACTCACACTTAACATTTACACTTTACAAACTCATATAACCTTTTGCCTTGCAAAGCATTTAGACTCACATTCAACATCTACATTTTACAAACTCACATATAACGTATTAACATCTACTTATTTATACTCCTTAAGGAAATTATAGAACTACTTTAGCAAATATATTTCTTCTTATATACTTAACATATTTCTTATTTAAACTTACATTTACAATTAGTATCTTCTTACAAGCTTATTACTACATGTCTTAGACTACCTTAGATATTTCTTGCAAGCTTGTTTTCTTAAAGGAACTCTATAGATCTATTTTACAAACTTATACAGGGCTACCATTAGCATATATTTAACTTAGCAAACACCTAAAGATTTCTTAACACAGATCTAACAAGATAATTTTTACAAACTCACATATCTTCATCTTTTTCTATTTCTTACTCTTAATTATTAGTACTATCTCTATTAGACAGATTCTCTTAACTAGACAGGAAGTATGTACATCATTTCTAAAGTTTAGAGTTTATAGTCAGCTTTGTTATAAAGCACTGGGATTTAGTGAGTGTTGTTGTTATAGAATTGTGATAGTTGTTGCTAGGGGACTGTAACCTTCCCAGGATGACGCCACACTCCAAAGTTGCCAGTTCTCTCAGCCGTTCCGGACCCAGCAGAGATGCACTGTCAGCGGTAGACGGTGTTTAACTAGAGGCTGTCCCTTCACCCAAATTCATAATAGTTCCCCTAAGTGCTTCAATTCAGACAAATGTTTCTATTATAGCAGTACTCTTGGTTTGCTCTACCGAAAAAACTTCATTTCATACTGAGGGTGAAATTACCATATTTAGCTGCTGTAAGGTCTTTGCCAAATACCGCACAGCTATTAGGCGATATAACGTATTTTTCCAAAGGAGCTAGTAAAGCCAAAAGTGGCACAGCTCCGAACTCTATTTCCTCACTGTTTGCATCAACCAGTGACAAAACCTCAGAAACACTGATCGAGCCACTTTCATTCTGGTTCCTTTGTAGGAACGTCATTGGAGCTGACCTTCCTTAGTTCCACGCTCCTTACCAGATGCTCCGGTAAACACCGAGCTTCATTCTCCTCTTGTGAAAAAACACAAACATGTCCTAGACCCCATATTAACACAGGATTAGTACCCTTCCATAATCCCAAGCAGGGTTCTTTCTATTTCTCATTACCCTCAGCTAAAGGACCAGGAAGATTGGAGTGAACTCTAATATGGCCCACAAAGCATGGCAGCTTTCTTTTGTGGAATAGCATCTTGAATTTATTGAAACATTTTGACTGGATTGTTGTTAGTTCCAATATTTTCACCAAAACTGTTACTATTCAAAGGAGTCAAGAACATAGATGTTCTTTCATGAAATATATCCTTCATTAGCTTACTTTGAGAAAAAGCATTTTCAGGATTTAGCATTTTCATTTTATTAGCTTTAACTACTGATGTTATTAGCAGCTGTGATTTAGCATTGATTTCTTATAAGGAACTTTCAGGTGAAGCAACTCTTGTAAGACAGCTTTTCTGAAGTTTGTTTCCCATCTATAAAGCAGTCATTTTTTTGAATGCCTGTTTCTTATCCCCTTAATTAGATTTGCAAAGGAATCACTCATTGCAGGTTCTTTGTTCAAGAGGTAAATAACTTTTAATTTCACATAAGTTTTTTCATATCTAAGACAACGTTCAGTGTATAAACTGCTCTCTCTTGCTGTCTTAAGGATTTTAAAGTGGCTTGTTTGCTCTTAAAGGTAGCCTTTTGTCATCCAACTACCGTAAAAACTTTGCACAGCTATTAGGGTAAATAAGGCATTTTACCAACCCCCAAACCACGAAGTGCCTAGTTCCATATCCTTTCAATATTTCATTGGAACTGACACTTAAAACTCTCAGATGATTTTCCTCCTTATTCTTTTAAAAGCTGAATTTTAAATTTACCATGAACATATTTTCGAGCTGACAAACGTGTTTCAGGGCAATGTCACCATCTTTAGCGGAAAAAACTACCTTTCCCAGAATGCATTTCCCTTATATCAGTCCATAATAATATCAGTCCCTTATATCAGTCCTTTATATCATTTTTCCATCAGTCATTTCCCATAGTTCTTTTCGGGTCTGAGAGTCAACTTCTAAGTTCTTTTTTACCAGACTTGCTTACAAATTCTTGCCTGGGAGGTTTGAACAAAGTTTTTTGCTTTTGCAACGGAGATTTGAACAAGCATTTTACATATTCAGTTATGGCACGTTGGGAGATTTCTATTCTCGCCTCAACTGGCTTTAACAGGAGTTTCTCCTTCATCCGACACTGGCCCGAAATCAGAACCACACCTGCCTCGTTAGCCGGCATTGAGGCTGGCATTTCTGATAGCAACTTTCCTAGGGGCTTGTGTTTTAGCCAGTCAGTGAAAAAGATCACGTACAATAGCTTTTCCATAGCTCCTTCAGAGAGATTTTCTCCCACTGATCTATCTCATTTTGTTTGTTCCTCCCTTCCCCAGATGCAGAGCTTCAGGTATCTGTCTGCGGCTCTGTTCCCCTCCTAGCTGCTTTTGGAGGTAGGGGCCTTTTTTCTCCCCCGGAATCTGCCTCAAATTCTAGCAGCTTTTCACAGGTCATGTATTTTCTGGGGAGGAATATGTCCCTTCTGTTTCTTCGGAGTCTTTTTCCCAGACAGTTCCCTGTTTGGTCTCAGTTTATCCCCTCTACCCCAGAAACAGTTTCCGACACTACAGTGGTGGCTTTCCCTGCTACTGAAGGTAGGGGTTTTTTGTCTGTTTTCAGGGTCTGTGTGGTTAGCGTACAGATTGAAAGTCTAACAAGGGAGGTTTTTGCCATCTCTAAACTCCCACTAGGACAGGTGTTTTACTTCATCAGGCCTTCACCTGACCCAGTCCCCCAGTGGGTTGCGTTTGCTTGTCTGGGTGCTCAAGGACAGAGCTTATGCCAGAGGCAATCACCCCTCAGGGCTAGACTCCCTCATCTCAGGGGAGTCAGTTGAAACAAAGCTTTTCTCAAAGAGGTGTTTTCTCTGACAGAAAAGAAAGCTTTACTCCTGGATAGTTCTGTTCTGCCCTGGCTGGGCTCTTTCCCCAGACAGCGTTCTGACTCAGCAGCACAACTGCTTCAGACACAGTTCAGCTTTACTGTTTTCCCAGAAAGGTCCTTATTCTGATAGGAAAGCTTTTTCTCAGATTTCTTTTTGCAGCTGTAGACCTATCAACCCGGGACTTGTAGGAAAGTGGACAACTGTGCCGTTCCCACTGGCTTTAGCTTTGGTTGTTCATTAGCAATCTTCCCCTGGGTCCTGCACCTTCCTGCCTCAGCTCTGTGCTCCAGGAAGTTTGCAACTGCAGGAACCCTAGTATCCCCGAAATGCACCCCAACTCAGAGATGCTGGCCAGTCACCTCTGGGTTTTTGGTCAGAAGCGAGGATACAATGCTAACAGTTTGCATGCTTCAGGGGATCTTTGCATTAGGACGATTAGGAGCACCTTTTCATTCTGAAATGCTCACTCAGAAACAAAACCCTTGATGCCTCAGCTCCACTGTAACTGAAAAGCTTGGCTTTTTTGCTTTTAAACAAAACCCTTGATGCCTCAGCTCCACTGTAACTGAAAAGCTTGGCTTTTTTGCTTTTCTCAGGTAAAGTTTCTGGCCCTTTTGGGCTCTCTGTAGCTCTTTACCCACACTCTCCCAAGCGTTTCCCTCAGGGTACTATGACCCACTGTCTTTTACTAGCTTGAAGAGACACAGCTTACAAGAGGTTTTTAGGAACTTGTCCCTGCCTCCTGCATTGCAGGGACAATTTTTAAGGCTTGAAAAACAGAACTTAGAGGTTTTGCTGTCTTAAGAGGTTTGTTGTTTTTCCCTTAGAGCTAATCACAGGTGGTCCCCATACTAATCTTCAGGTGATTCTAATTTTTGCCCTTTTGAGAAAGTTAAAGGCTTTAGTTTAAGTTTAAGAGCTTTTGAGAAAGATGAAGGCTTTTTAGAGTTTTTTCCCCCAAATTTTCCAAGAAAAGCTTTAAGAGAAAGGTTTTTCCCCCCAAGAGAAAGAGCAACTTTTCCCAAAACTTCCCAACTTTAAACTTTTTGGCTTTTTACATCCCCATTTTTGCCTCAGGGAGAAATCACTTTCTCCTGCCGCTTGGACTTAGCATTTCAGCTGCCCCAGGTCAAAAGCTTCCATAGGAAACTTATTCTTCCCCATAAGCTCGAAGAAGAGCTTTTTTACTACCCAAATAGCCCAAAGAAAGATTTTTTCCCCCAGTTTGCATTCAGAGCCCCCAAGTTAGAAAATTGACGAGTTTTTCTGTCTAGTTGCCTTACTTATTTTTTCCTACACAATCTTACACTTCTAAGTTTTCCCTACACTATTTTACTACCCTATGCCTTATACTTATTTTTCACAGATAGAAATTGAGAAAGGGATAGAAGATAGAAAATTTTGACAGAAGAGAATTTCGCTGCAGCATCGGACATCCTTCCAGTCCGCTTTCCTTTTCTCTCGAGGATAAAACCCCTGCCTCTCAAAAATATATATATAAAAAATATATATTTTCCATAACACCGGCATGCCTCATCCACTGGCAGGGCTGAACTCAGCACTTTCGCCAAAAACTCTGTAATAAAACTATTATTTTCCTTTATCTTTAGTCCCTATTACTTTGTCTTTAGTCCCTGTTCATTTGTCCTTAGTCCCCCCTTTTTTTAGTCCCCCTTTTTTTTCTTTAGTCCCTTTTTTTCTTTTGTCTTTAGTCCCTGTTCGGGCGCCATTCTGTGGGGCATTTACCCAAACACCCCCACAGTTCCCCAGAGTTTTCTTGAGTGCGAGCAGCAGGAAATATTAGATAGAAGGATTTATTGCGGAGAATATCGTGGAGATAAACAGATATAAAATAAAGGATAGCCTCGAGAGGGCCTGGAACCTATTCCAACGGGCCCCAACTGTCTCTGCCCCAGGGTTTTTATAGAGACGCCAAGGGGTGGAGCAAAAGACCTCCTCCCCCAGAACAGCCAAGTGCAGACCATCTCAGACACCTGCACTTAGGCCCGTGGTCTAATCATCCTCTATGCGGACCTGCTGGGGAAAGCCACGAGGAACCCGAGAACGGGCTCCCACACCTTTTGATACTACCCTGAGTGAACAAAGAAGGTTTTCTTCACTGTACCAGGTGGCCCCCAAGGACACATCTCTGACACTTGGCATTGTGTCTTTGATTCTTCATTTTCACTGGAACTGGGTTGGGCTGTTCATCATAGATGATCACAAAGGTGCCCAGATTCTGTCAGATTTGAGAAGTGAGCTGGAGAAAAATGGAGTCTGCATAGCATTTGTGGAAATGATCCTAGCCATCAGGGGTTCATTTCTGACGACATCCTGAAAAAATCAGGTGCAGATCCTGGAATCATCAGCAAATGTGATTATTATTTATGGAGACACTGATTCTCTATTGAGCTTAATAGTGAATATAAAGCAGAAGTTAGTCACATGGAAAGTCTGGGTCCTGAACTCACACTGGGATCATTCCAAATTTAATGACTATTTCTTGTTAGATGCGCTGCATGGGGCCCTTATTTTTTCACACCATAAGGAGGAGATTATTAATTTTACAGATTTTATCCAGACAGCCAATCCTTACAAATACCCAGAAGACATTTATCTTCATGTATTGTGGCACTCATTCTTCAATTGCTCATTTTTGAGGGAAGATTGTAAAATTGTGGATAACTGTCTGCCTAATGCATCCTTGGGATTCTTGCTAGGGAACATATTTGACATGACCGTGAGTGAAGAGAGTTACAATGTGTACAATGCAGTGTATGCTGTGGCCCACAGTCTGCATGAGTTGACTCTCAATTAAGTACAATTTCAAACTCTTGGAAAAGGAAAAGAGATGGTATTCTTCCCCTGGCAGGTAACGTCACTCCTGTGGTATTATAACATCAGCAACATGCCACTCTAAGGGTTTATAAATGCACTAAAACTAGACAATACATAGATTAGATTATTTTCTCAAAATCCTCAAGAAGACTGTGTAAGGAGGAGTCTGATTTACGTCCATATGTAGTTGTATTGCAAAGGGTCATACAATGTTTCCAGGATAAAATTTCAACACAAAAAGTCCATTAACCCCAGAGATTTGACACAACAGAAAAGGCAGAGACAGAAAATTGTCACAGTGGACATGGATATTTCTAAAATGCTTATGTTACATAGATGAACACTCGTAAAATCATTCATTTCACATAGTGAAACTCAAAATATTTTCAAAACTTAGTTGGATGTTATTTTATGAACATTAGTGATTTGAATGTATGTATATCTGGGTGAGAGGGTCAGGTCCCCTGGAACTGCAGTTATAGACAGTTGTGAGCTGCCATGAGGGTTCTGGGAATTGAACCACTCTCCTCTCAAAAAGCAGCTGGTACTCTTAAATCAGAGCCATCTCTCAGGCCCAGGTATTACTATATTTTAAAAGAAGATGGGAGTTTTCTTCGTGCACATATAGGAGTGCTTCGTTCTAAGTTTTCTAATGGAACTAATTGGAATATTTTAAAACCATCATGATGTTTCCTTTATTCTTGGGTATAATTTGTTATACCCAAGAATATGAGTGATACCTGTATTAAAGGTGCTTTTCACAATAGGGATTAAAATCAAGAAGAGATGTTAACTAATTCTGCCTCTGTTGTACCTCTCTGGAGTTTATGTAACATAATACCATGCATCTCTTCCAGCTTCACCCTTTTCTAAAGAACACTAAACTCATCAATCGTGCTGGAAACCAGGTGGTTCTGGATCAAAAAAGGGAATCACATGTAGAATATGACATTTTCAATTTTTGGAACTTCCCAAAAGGTCTTGGGATAAATGCAAAAGTAGGAACATTTTCTCCAAATGCTCCAGAGGGCTAGAAATTGTCCTTTTCTTCTCACATGATACAGTGGGCCACAGGATTAACAGAGGTGAGTTTCATCTTACTCCATTATTTTGACCTGTAAGTAAATTTCAAAAAACATATTTATGCCCACACAGGACCCATTTATAGACACATAATAACCACCAATATAAAGAATTCTCTTCATATCTAATTTTTCTGGATGAACTATTTATTTTCTAATCTGGCCTTTATTTAATATGGATTTTTATCATTATCACAGATCATCTGACAAAATATTTATTTTGATCCCATCTTGAAAGTTTTCAGCCAATGGACTGTTGGTCTTTTGCTTCTGAGCCCCTATCAAGACAGAAGAAAATGACTGAAATATTTAGATGTGATAGTTGTTTGTTTTGCTGTTGCAAAAAGGCTACTTAACAAACAGTATGGGAGGTTTTCCTTGGGTCAGAGTTTGAGAACATATTCATATACTGCAGGAAGTATTGTTTTAAGGTGGTAGAGATAGCTGTTCACATTGCATCAACAGTCAGGATGCAGAGATAGATGAATGCTACTGTTATCATCCTTTCTTCCTTTACATTCATTAGGGACCAGGACCAATAACTCCAGGTCACCCATTTTAGAAAGATTTTTTTTCACCTCACAGAACCTAATGTAGAAAACCTTTCACAATAGTTCTCCTAGATTGGTTTCCACGATGGTTCTAAGATGAACCACTACAGTGGAAGACTTAACATGGAAGAAAAAAAATTATTTGCCTTTTATCCAGGAGTCAAGGGACAATAGGTTTGCAGTCACCAAGACATACCACCAAGGACCTAAATTCTTACTTTTATGCCTCACCTCATAGTCTTTCAACAATTTTCCAACAAAGTGATGTTATTAGGGTCAAGCATTTACAACATGGGCCTGTGAATGACTCACTTTAGCAATGAAAAACTCAACTATCTGCATTCATAAATATTAACAGTACTATATTCAAAAACACTCTATTAGAGATTCCATAAAACATGACCCTTTGCTAACATTCAATTTATTATTCTCAGATTCCTCAGTCTGTATGCAGTGAGAGCTGTCATCTGGATTCTGGAAAACCCACCGAGAGGTTGAGGCTTTCTCTTGCTTTGACTGCAAGCAATGCCTAGAGAATGAGATTTCCAATGAGACAGGTACATGTCAATCATGCAGAAAACATCACAGCTCTCCACAACTGCAATATCCAAGCAAATTAAAAATATCTGTAAGTGAACTGCAATCAGTTCACATCCATAAAGACAATCACTTTCCTTCCAACTTTAGAAAACAACAGATTGCAATTCATTTTCCCACTGAAATAACACATTCTTGATATTGAAATTCTTACCTGTTTTTGTTCTTGAACCACTGTGGACATGACTGTCTACAGAAAACCACTCTTCTCGAACCAGTGAACTATGCTTCACAACACCATGTGCTTTGTCTCCATTTCTTCTCTATTGCTGTGGAAAGGCACTATAACGAAGCAACTTATAAAAGAAGACATTTAATTGGCTTACAATTTCAGACTGTTAAGAGTCCATGAGGGCACAGCAGAGGCATGTGTGGTAGGTTGAATGAGAAAGGCCCCCATAGGCTCTTATGTTTGAATACTTGGTCTATAGTTGTGGAACTGTTCAGGAAGTATTAAGAAAGGTGGCCTTATTGAAGGAGGTCTGTCATTGAGGGTTGGAATGGAGAATCAAAAGCCTGCTTCAATCCTAATTCTCTCTCTCTCTCTCTCTCTCTCTCTCTCTCTCTCTCTCTCTCTCTCTCTCTCTCTCTCTCTCTCTCCATCACACCTATAGATCAGATGTAAGCTCTCAGCTATTTTTCCAACTCCTTTCTTCCTTCCTGCAGCTTGCCATGTTCTCCATCTGGAACTGTGAGCCTGCAATTATATTCTTTCTTTTATTAGTTGTCTTGGTTATGATGTCTTTCACAGCAATAGAAATTTAACTAAGACAGCATGACAACAGAAACTGGTGAGACTTTACATATTGATCCCCAAGTAGGAGACAGAGAAGACACACTGTGGATGACAAGATCCATAAAAACATTCCACAGCAACAGACCTCTCTCCAAAGGTCCATATCTCCTAATCCTTTTCAAATAGCTCCACCAACTGGGGGCAAGTCACACAAATATGTGAAGTAAGTGGGGGTGGGGGACATTCTCATTCAAATTACTGCAGTTTTCTCCCTGATATCCCTAGACTGGTGAACATATCATAGTTTTATTTTTTATTTAAATTCAATTTTATGATAATTCTATATATTATACAATACATCCTGAACACAGCCACCCCACTCTTCCCTCGGCCCAGCCACACCCTCTACCTCCTCTTCTTTCCCAGATCCACTGTTTTTTCAGTTCCCTTCCAAAATTGACAGCCCTCCCAGTAATATCACCTTATCATGAGACAACAAGATGCAATAAGACTGACCATAATCTCTCATATCAACACTGCACCAGACAACCCAGTAGGATGAAAGAGTCTCATGTGCAGGCAAAAGTGTCATGGACACACCCACTTCCAACTGTTAGGAGTCCCACAAAAATCTCAAGCTAAAATAAATTCAGCATGTATTCAGAAGGCCTAGCACAGACCCACAGAGGCTCCCTGATTGCTGAGTTGGTCTCTGTGAGCCCCTATGGACCCTGTTTATGTGATTCTTTGGGCCATGATCTCATGGTGACTTCAACCTCTCTGACTCCCACAATCCTTCCTCCTCCTCTTCTGTGTAGTTTACCAAACTTCCTATAATGTTTGGCTGTGGGTCTCTGCATCTCATCAGCTGCTGGAGTAAATCTTCCTGAATGATGATTAGGCTAGACACCAGTCAATGATTATATCAGAATATGATTAGAAATCATTTCATTGACTTTTTTCTTTATTTATTTCCTTCTTTTTTCTTTTTGGTAGTGATTGGTTCTCTTCTAGGTCTCTGAGCATTCAGCTTCATGTTCCTGGCCTCCAGGCAGTGTCAAGCATGGGCTGTTTCTCATGACTTGGACCTCAAGACATATCGGTCACTGATTGGCTACTCCATCAGCTCTGAGCCACCATTGCCCCAGCACATCTTGTTGGCAGGGCAAGTTGTGGGTGGAAAGTTCTGTGGCTGGATTGGTGTCCAAGTCCCACCAGTGAGAGCCTAGCCTGGTGAAATAAGATGGCCAGGTTAGGCTTCATATCCTCCATTACTAGGTATCCTAAGAGTTAACCTTATAGCTTCCAGAAAGTATCCATTGCACTAGATTTCCACATAGTTCCCTATATATCCATCTATTCCAGTATGCTCTCCTCATACTCTTTCCCTGTGTCCCTCACTTGGCAACTGATCCCTCCTGTTCTCATCCTCACCTGCCCCCAGTACACCCACAAACGTATTAAATTTCGCTTTCCCAGGGATGTTCATTTGTCACACCTAGTGTCCTTCTTGTTACTTAGCCTCTCTATGTATGTGGAATGTAATGTGATTATCCTCTACTTAACAGCTAATGCTCACTTATAAGTGAGTATGTATCTTGTTTGTCTTTCTTGTTCTGGATTACCTCACAAAGTATGGTTTTTCCTAGTTCTATCCATTTACCAGCAAATTTCATGAAGTCATTTTTTTTTCTAACAGATAAATAATATTCCATTCTGTAAATGTACCACATATTCTTTATCCAGTCTTTGGTTGAGGGATATATAGATTGTTTCCAGTTTCTACCTATTACGAATAACACTGCTGTGATCTGGGTTGAGCAAGTTTCTTTATGGGAGGATGGAGCATTCTTTGGGTATATGCCCAAGAGTGGTATAGCTGGGTCTTGAGGTAGGACATTTCCCAATTTTCTGAGGAATCACTATGTTGATTTTATACTAGCTATACAAATTTTCACTCCCACCAGCATGGAAGAGTGTTCTCCTTGCTCCCTGTCTTCACTAGCATAAGTAGTCACTTGTGAGATTAATCATAGCCAATCTGACTGGTGTAAGATGGAATCTCAAAATCTTTTTAGCTTGCGTTTCACTGATGGCTAAGGATGTTGTACATATCTTTGAGTGTTTCTCAGCCATTTTAGTTTCCTCTATTAAGAATTCTTTGTTCAGGTTTATACCTTATCTTTTCATTTGATTATTTGGCTTGTTGATGTCTAGTTTCTTTTTTTTCATTTTTCTTTATTAAGAAATTTTCTACTCACCCCACATGCTATCCATGGAACCCCCTCTACCCTCCTCCCGTCCTTGAGCCCTCTTTCCCAAGCCACCCTGCATCTCCACATCCCCCAAATCAAGATCTCCCATGGGGAGTCAGCAGAGCCCAGCACACTGAGTCTAAGCAGGTCCAAGCCACTTCTCACTGCACCAAGGCTGTGCAAGGTATCACACCACAGGCACTGGATTCAAGAAGCCTACCCATAGACCAGGGACAGATCCCAATCCCCCTGCCTGGGTGCCCCCCAGACAATTCAAGCCAAAGAACCATCTTCCATATACAGAGGGCCTAGTCCAGTCCCCTGGGGGCTCCACAGCCACCAGTCCACAGTTCATGGGCTTCCAGTAGTATGGCCCTTTATCTCTGCACATCCTCCCATCATGATCTCAACGTCCCTCACCTGCAATATCTCTCCTCTCTCTCATCATTTGGATTACCAGAGCTCAGCCTGGTGCCTGGCCATGGATCTCTGTATCTGCCTCCATCAGTCACTGGACAAAGGCTCTATGATGACAGTTAGGTTATTTGCTAAGCTGGTCACCAGAGTAGACCGGTCCAGGACCCTTTGGATCACTGCCAGCAGACCAAAGTGGGGTCAACTTTGTGGATTCCTCAGAGACCCCCAGCATCCTGCCTCTTCCTATCCCCATGATGTCCTCTTCTATCATGGTATCTTTCTCCCTGCCCTCCCACTATGTTCCTGTTCCAGCTTGACCATCCCATTTCCCTGTGTTCTCATTCCCCACTCCTTGCCCTCTGCCATGCCCCACCCCCAAGTCCACTCATGTAGATCTCATCCACTTCTTCACAGGATAATCCATGTGTCCCTCCTAGGGTCTTTTCCTGTTAGCTAGCCTCTCTGGAGTTTTGGGTGGCAATCTGGCCATCCCTTCCCTCACATTTAGTATCCACTTATGAGTGAGTACATACTATGTTTGTCCTTCTGAGTCTGGGTTACCTCACTCAAGATGATATTTTCTAGATCCATCCATTTGCCTGCAAATTTCATGACATCATTGTTTTTCACTGCTGAGTAGTACTCCATTGTGTTTATGTGCCATATTTTCTTTATCCATTCTTCAGTTGAGGGACATCTAGGTTGGTTCCAGGTTTTTGATATTACAAATAATGCTGATATGAACATAGTTGAGAATGTGTTCTAGTGGTATGATTGAGCATAGCGTGGGTATATGCCCAAGAGTGGTATAACTGGGTCTTGAGGACGACTTATTCCCAATTTCCTGAGAAACCGCCATTCTGATTTCCAGAGTGGCTGTACAAGTTTGCCTTCCCACCAACAGTGGAGGAGTGTTCCCCTTTCTCCACATCCTCTCCAACATAAGCTGTCTTCAGTGTTTTTGATCTTAGCCATTCTGACAGGTGTAAGATGGTTTCTCAGAGTTGTTTTGATTTGCATTTCCCTGATGACTAAAGATGTTGAGCAATTCCTTAAATGTCTTTCAGTCATTTAAGATTCTTCTATTGAGAATTATCTGTTAAGCTCTATATCCCATTTTTTTTAAATTGGATTGTTCAGTATTTTGATGTTCTTTGGAATTATTTGTATATTTTGGAGATCAGCCCTCTGTCAGATGTGGGGTGGGTGAAGACCTTTTACCATTCTGTAGGCTGTCATTTGGTCTTATTGACCATGTCCTTTGCTCTACAAAAGCTTCTGAGTTTCAGGAGGTCCCATTTATTAATTGTCATTCTCAGTGTCTGTGCTACTGGTGGTATCCTGTGCCAATTTGTTCCAGACTACTTCCTACTTTCTCTTCTATCAAATTCAGTGTAACTGGATTTATGTTGAGATCTTTGATGCACCTGGACTTAAGTTTTGTGCATGGTGGCAGATATGGATCTATTTGAAATCTTCTGCATGTTGACATCCAGTTATGCCAGCACCATTTGTTGAATATGCTTTCTTTTTATCCATGGTACAGTTTTGGCTTCTTTGTCAAAAATCATATGTTCATAGGTGTGTGGATTAATGTCAGGGTCTTCAAATCAATTCCATTGGTCCACATGTCAGTTTTTATGCCAGTACCAAGCTGTTTTTATTACTATAGCTCTGTAGAAGAGCTTGAGGTCAGGAATAATGATGCCTCCAGAAGTTGCTTTATTATACAGCATTCTTTTAGCTATCCTAGGTATTTTATTTGTCCATATAAAATTAAGAATTATTCTTTCTGACACAGGGATCGCCCAATGACAGAGAAATGGATTGAGATCTACATGAACAGCCTGGACATGAGTGGGGGTAGTGAAGGGCGAGGGTCGAGGGAAAGAGAGCTTGGGTGAGTGGGAGATCCCAGCTGGATCAACAACAGAGAGGGAGAACAAAGAATAGGAGACCATGGTAAATGAAGACCACATGAGAATAGAAAGAAACAAAGTGCTAGAGAGGCCCACAGAAATCCACAAAGATACCCCCACAACAGACTGCTGGCAATGGTCGAGAGACAGTCCGAACTGACCTACTCTGGTGATGGGATGGCCAAACACCCTAATTGTCGTGCTAGAAACCTCATCCAACTACTGAGGGATCTGGATGCAGAGACCCATGACTAGGCCCCAGGTGGATCTCTGGGAGTCCAATTAGCGAGAATGAGGAGGGATTATATGAGCGAGAATTGTTGTGACTAAGGTCGGATTAAGCACAGAGACAAATAGCCGAACGAACGGAAACACATGAAATATGAACCAATGGCTGAGGGGTCACCAACTGGATCAGGCCCTCTGAGTGGGTGAGACAGTTGATTGGCCTGATCTGTTTGGGAGGCATCCAGGCAGTGGCACCGGGTCCGGTGCTCATTGCATGAGTTGGCTGTTTGAAACCTGGGGCCTATGCAGGGTCCCTTGGCTCGGCCTGGGAGGAGGGGACTGGACCTGCCTGGACTGAGTCCACCAGGTTGATCTCAGTCTGTGGGGATGGCTTTGCCCTGGAGGAGATTGGAATCGGGGGCGGGCTGGGGGGGGAGGGGGAGGGGGGCGGGAGGGGGGAGAACAAGGGAATCTGTGGCTGATATGTGGAACTGAATTGTATTGCAAAATAAAAATTTAAAAAAAAAAAAAGAATTGTTCTTTCCAAGTCTGTGAAGAATTGTGTTGGGATTTTGATGGGGATTGCATTGAATCTGTAGATTGCTTTTTGTAAGATTGCCATTTTTACTATGTTAATTCTACCTATCCATGAGCATGGGAGATCTTTCAATTTTCTGGTATCTTCTTCAATTTCTTTCTTTAGAGACTTGAATTTCTTATCATACAGGTCTTTCACTTGCTTAGTTAGAGTTACTCCAAGGTATTTTATATTATTTATGGGTATTGTAAAGCATGATGTTTCTCTGATTTCTTTCTCAGCCCCTTTTTCGTTTGTATGTAAGAGGGCTACTGAATTTTTTGAGTTTATCTTGTATCCTGCCACCTTACTGAAGGAGTTTATCAGTTGTAGGGGTTCCCTGGTTGAATTTTTGGGGTCACTTATGTATACTATCATATCATCTGCAAATAATGAAAGTTTGATTTCTTCCTTTCCAATTTGTAACCCCTTGATTTTCTTTTGTTTTCTTATTGCTCTAGCTAGAACTTCAAGTACTACATGGAATAAGTATGGGGCGAGTGGACAGCCTTGTCTTGTTCCTGATTTTAGTGGAATTGCTTTGAGATTCTCTCAAATTAATTTGATATTGGCTGTTGGCTTGCTGTAAATTGCCTTTATTATGTTTAGGTATGTTCCCTGTATTCCCGATCTCTCTAGAACCTTTATCACGAAGGGGTGTTGGATTTTGTCAAAGGCTCTTTCAGCATCCAATGAGATGATCATGTGTTTTTTTTTTTCTTTCAGCTTGTATAAATGGTGCATTACATTGACAGATTTTCATATGTTGAACCATCCTTGCATCTCTGGGATGAAGCCTACTTGGTCATGGTGAATAATTTTTTTGATGTGTTCCTGCATTCAGTTAACTAGTATTTTATTGAGTATTTTTTCATCAATGTTCATGAGGGAGCTTGGTCTGTAATTATCTATTTTGTTGCATCTTTGTGTAGTTTACAAATCAGGGAAACTGTAGCCTCATAAAAAGATTTTGGTAATGTTCCTTCTGTTTCTATTGCGTGGAACAATTTAAAGATTATTGGTATTAGCTCTTTGCTGACAATCTGGTAGAATTCTGTGCTGAAACCATCTGGTCCTGGGCTTTTTCTGATTGGCAGACTTTTAATGACCATTTTTATTTCTTAGGAGTTATTGGCCTATTTAAATAGTTTATCTGGTCTTGCTTTAACTTAGGTATGTGGCACCTATCCAGAAAATAATCCATTTCTTTCAGATTTTCCAATTTTATGGAGAAAATTTTTTGAAGTATGACCTGGTGATTCTCTGGATTTCCTCATTGTCAGTTGTTATGTCCCCATTTTCATTTCTGATTTTGTTAATTTGGATGTTCTCTCTCTGCTTTTTGGTTAATTTGGATAAGGGCTTATCTATCTTGTTGATTTCCTCAAAGAACCAACTCTTTGTTTCATTGATTCTTTGTATTGTTCTCTTTGTTTCTATTTTATTGATTTCAGCCCTCAACTTGACTATTTCCTCACGTCTGTTTCTCCTGGGTGAGTTTGCTGCTTCTTGTTCTAGAGCTTTTAGTTGTGCTGTTAAGTCACTAGTGTGAGATTTCTCCAACTTCTTTACGTGGGCATTTAGAACTATGAATTTCCCTCTTAGCACTGCTTTCATAGTGTCCCATAAGTTTGGGTATGTGGTGTCTTCATTTTTGTTGATCTCTAGGAAGTCTTTAATTTCTTTATTTCTTCCTTAACCCATTGGTGACTCAGTTGAGCATTATTCAGTTTCCATGAGATTGTAGGTTTTCTGTAGTTTTCGTTGTTGTTGATATCTAACTTTAAGCCATGGTGGTCTGATAAGACACAGGAGGTTATTTCAGTTTTTTTTTTTGTATCTGTTGAGATTTGTTTTGTGACCAAGCATGTGGCCAATTTTAGAAAAGGTTCCATGGGGTACTGAAAAGAAGGTATATTCTTTTGTGTCAGGGTGGAATATTTTGTAGATATCTATTAAGTCTATTTGAGTCATAATGTCTGTTAGTTCCCTTATTTGTCTGTTAAGTTTCTGTCTAGCAGACCTGTCCATTGGTGAGAGTGGGGTATGGAAGTTTCCCACTACTAATGTATGGGGTTTGATGTGGGATTTGAGATTTAGTAATGGTTTTTGTTTGTTTGTTTTTTAACCAATGTCAGTGCCCTTGTATTTGGGGCATAACTATTCAGAATTGAGACCTCATCTTGTCAGATTTTCCCTGTGATAAATATGTAGTGTCCTTCCTGATCTCTTTCAGTTGATTTTAGTTTGAAGACTATTTTATTACATATTAGGATAGCTACAGCAGCTTGCTTCTTAAATCCATTTGACTGCAATGTCTTTTCCCAGCCTTTTATTCTGAGGTGGTGGCAGTCTTTGAGATTGAGGTGTTTTTCTTGTATGCAGCAAATGCATGGATCTTGTTTTCATATCCATTTTGTTAGCCTAGCCTGTGTCTTTTTTTCTGAAATTAGAGCATCTCTTTAATAACTGATTAATTCTTTTGTGAGTGAAATCTTCACTAAGTGCACAAACATGAACAGGTTTTTGTAGTCTAAGGAAGGTATTTCAGTCCCCTCCTTCCCATGACATTCTTTTTTTATTTTATAATTTAATTTAATTTTACATATAAGCCATGGATTTCCTTGTTCTCCCTCCCTCCCAACACCCCCCCACCTTCTCCCCAGGCAACCCCCCATTCCCATCTCCTCCAGGGCAAAGACTCTCCTGGGGATTGAGTTCAACCTGGTAGATTGAGTCCAGGCAGGTCCAGTCTCCTCCTCCCAGGCTGAGCCAAGGGACCTTTTATAAGCCCCAGGTTCCAAACAGCCAACTCATGCGCTGAGGACAGGTCCCAGTCCCACTGCCTGGATGCCTCTCAAACAGATCAAGCTAATCAGCTGTCTCATTTATCCAAAGGGCCTGATCCAGTTGGGGGCTCCTCAGCTATTGGTTCGTAGTTCATGTGTTTACGTTCGTTTGGCTATTTGTCCCTGTGCTTTTTACAATCTTGGTCTCAACAATTCTCACTCATACAACCCCTCCTTTTTCTTGCCAAATGGACTCCCAGAGCTCCAACTGGGGCCTGGCCGTGGATCTCTACATCTGCTTCCCTCAGTCATTGGATGAGGTTTCTAGCATGACACTTAGGGTGTTTGGCCATCCTATCACCAGAGTAGGTCAGTTCGGGCTGTCTCTTGACCATTGCCAGTAGTCTATTGTGGAGGTATATTTTTGGATTTCTGTGGACCTCTCTACCACTTTGCCTCTTTCTATTCTCATGTGGTCTTCATTTACCATAGTCTCTTATTCCTTGTTCTCCCTCTCTGTTCTTGATCCAGCTGGGATCTCCCACTAGCCTAAGCTCTCTTTCCCTTGACCTTTGCCCTTCATTACCCCCACTCACATGCAGGTTGTTCATGTAGATCTCATCCAATTCTCTGTCATTGGGTGATCCCTGTCTTTCTTGAGGTCCTGTTTTCCAGGAAGCTTCCCTGGAGTTGTGAGTAGCAGTCTAGTCATCTTTGTTTTACATCTAGTATCCTCCTATGAGTGAGTACATACCATGTTTGTCTTTCTAAGTCTGAGTTATGTCACTCAGGATGATTTTTTTCTAGATCCATCCCTTTGCATGCAAACCTCATGATGCCATTGATTTTCTCTGCTGAGTACTATTCCATTGTGTATATGTACCACATTTTGTTTATCCATTCTTCAGTTGAAGGGCATCTAGGTTGTTTCCAGGTTCTGGCTATTACAAACAATGCTGATGTGAACATAGCTGAGCAAGTGACCTTGTGGTATGATTGAGCATTCCTTGGGTATATGACCAAGAGTGGTATATCTGGGTCTTGGGAGAGATTGATCCCAATTTTCTAAGAAAGCACCATATTGATTTCCAAAGTAGTTGTACAAGCTTGCATTCCCACCAGCAGTGGAGGAGGGTTCCCCTAGCTCCACATCCTCTCCAGCATAAGGTGTCTTCAGTGTTTTTGATCTTAGCCATTCTGACAGGTGTAAGGTGGTATCTCACAGTTGTTTTGATTTGCATTTCCCTGATAATTAGGGATGTTGAGCAATTCCTTAAATGTCTTTCAGCCGTTTGAGTTTCCTCTGTTGAGAATTCTGTGTTTAGTTCTATAGCCCATTTCTTAATTGGACTGTTGGGCATTTTGATGTCTAATTTCTTGAGTTCTATATATTTTCTGGATATCAGACCTCTGTCAGATGTGGGTTTGGTGGAAAACTTTCTCACTCTGTAGGCTGTTGCTTTGCCTTGTTGACTATATACTCTGCTCTACAAAAGCTTCTCAGTTTCAAGAGGTCCCATTGATTGATTGTTTCTCTCAGTGTCTGTGCTACTGTGTTACATTTAGGAAGTGAACTCCTATGCCAATGCATTCAAGACTACTTCCTACTTTCTCTTCTATCAGGTTCAGAGTAGCTGGATTTATGTTGAGGTCCTTGATCCACTTGGACTTAAGTTTTGTGCATGGTGATATATATGGATCTATTTTCAGCCTTCCACATGTTGATATCCAGTTATGCCAGTACCATTTGTTGAAGATGCTTTCTTTTTTCCATTGTGCACTTTTGGCTTTTTTGTCAAAAATTTTATGTTCATAGGTGTGCGGATTAATGTCAGGGTCTTCAATTCGATTCCATTGGTCCACATGTCGGTTTTTTTTTTTTTTGCCACTACCAAGCTGTTTTTATTACTGTAGCTCTATAGTAGAGCTTGAAGTCAGGGATCTTGATGCCTCCAGAGGCTGTTTTATTATACAGGATTCTTTTGGCTATCCTGTTTTTTTTGTTTTTCCATATGAAGTTGAGTATTAATCTTTCCGGGTCTGTGAAGAATTGTGTTGGGATTTTGATGGGGATTGCACTGAATCTGTAGATTGCTTTTGGTAAGATTGCCATTTTTACTGTGTTAGTCCTGCCTATCCATGAGCATGGGAGATCTTTCCGTTTTCTGACATCTTCTTCAATTTCTTTTTTTAGGGACTTAAAGTTCTTGTCATATAGGTCCTTCACTTGCTTGGTTAGTGTTACCCCAAGGTATTTTATGTCATTTGTGGCTATAGTAAAGGGTGATGTATCTCTGATTTCCTTCTCTGCTTCTTTGTCTATTGTATATAGGAGGGCTACTAATTTTTTTTAGTTGATCTTGTATCCTGCTATGTGGCTGAAGGTGTTTATAAGCTATATTAGTTCCTTGGTGGAATCTTTGGGGTCGCTCAAGTATACTATCATGTCATCTGCAAATAGGGAAAGCTTGACTTCTTCCTTTCCAATTTGTATCCCCTTAATCTCCTTATGTTGTCTTATTGCTCTGGCTAGAACTTTAAGTACTATATTGAATAAGTATGGGGAGAGCGGACAGCCTTGCCTCATTCCTCATTTTAATGCAATTGCTTTGAGTTTCTCTCCATTTAATTTGATGTTGGCTGTTGGCTTGCTGTAAATTGCCTTTATTGTGTTTAGGTATGTTCCCTGTATTCCTGATTGCTCCAAGACCTTTATCATGAAGGGGTGTTGGATTTTGTCAAATGCCTTTTCTGCATCTAGTGAGACGATCATGTGCGTTTTTTCTTTGAGTTTGTTTATATGGTGTATTACATGGATGGACTTACGTATGTTGAACCACCCTTGCATCCCTGGAATGAAGCCTACTTGGTCATGGTGGATAATTGTTTTGATGTGTTCTTGGAATCTGTTTGCCAGTATTTTATCGAGTATTTTTGCATCAATGTTCATGAGGGAGATCGGTCTGTAGTTTTCTTTCTTTGTTGTATCCTTGTTTGGTTTAGGAATCAGGGTATTTGTAGCCTCATAGAAGGAGTTTGGTAATGTTCCTTCTGTTTCTATTGTGTGGAACAATTTAGAGAGTATTGGTATTAACTCTTCTTTGAAGATCTGGTAGAATTCTGCACTGAAACCATCTGGTCCTGGGCTTTTTTTGGTTGGGAGACTTTTAATGACTGTTTCTATTTCGTTAGGGGTTATTGGACTATTTAAATAGTTTATCTGGTCTTGATTTAACTTAGGTATGTGGTACCTATCCAGAAAGTTTTCCATTTCTTTTAGATTTTCCAGTTTTGTGGAGTTGAGTTTTTTGAAGTATGACCTGATGATTCTCTGGATTTCCTCAATGTCTGTTGTTATGTCCCCCTTTTCATTTCTGATTTTGTAGATTTGGATGCTCTCTCTCTGTCTTTTGGTTAGTTTGGATAAGGGCTTGTCTATCTTGTTGATTTTATCAAAGAACCAACTCTTTGTTTCATTAATTTTTTGTATTGTTCTCTTTGTTTCTATTTTATTGATTTCAGCTCTCACTTTGATAATTTCCTGGCATCTATTTTTCCTGGGAGACTTTGCTTCTTCTTGTTCTAGAGCTTTCAGGTGTGCTGTTAAGTCACTAGTGTGAGATTTCTCCAACTTCTTTATATGGGCATTTAGTGCTATGAATTTCCATCTTAGTACTGCTTTCATAGTGTCCCATAGGTTTGGATATGTCATGTCTTCATTTTCATTGATCTCTAGGAAGTCTTTAATTTCTTTCTTTATTTGTTCCTTAACCTATTGGTGATTCAGTTGGGTATGAGATTCAGTTTCCATGAGATTGTAGGTTTTCTGTAGTTTTTGTTGTTGTTGAAATCCAACTTTAGACCATGGTGGTCTGATACAACACAGGAGGTTATTCCAATTGTTTTGTATCTGTTTAGATTTGTTTTGTGGCCAAGTATGTGGTCGATTTTAGAGAAGGTTCCATGGTGTGCTGAGAAGAAGGTATATTCTTTTTTGTTAGGATGGAATGTTCTGTAGATGTCGATTAAGTCCATTTGAGTCATGACATCAGTTTAGTCCATTATTTCTCTGTTAAGTTTCGATTTGGGAGATCTGTCCAGTGGTGAAAGTGGGGTGTTGAGGTCTCCCACTATTAATGTGTGGGGTTTTATATGTGATTTAAGCTTTAGTAATGTTTCTTTTACATATGTGGTTGCCCTTGTGTTTGGGGCATAAATGTTCAGAATTGAGACTTCATCTTGGTGGATCTTTCCTGTGATGAGTATGTAATGCCCTTCTTGATCTCTTTTGATTGATTTTAATTTGAAGTCTATCTTGTTGGATATCAGGATGGCTACACCCGCTTGTTTCTTAAGACCATTTGATTGGAAAGACTTTTCTCAGCCTTTTATTTTTAGGTAGTGTCTATCTTTGAATTTCAGATGTGTTTCTTGTATGCAGCAGAAAGATGGGTCCTGCTTTTGCATCCATTCTGTAAGCCTATGTCTTTTTATAGGTGAATTAAGTCCATTGATATTGAGGGATATTAATGACCAGTGATTGTTCATTCCTTTTATTTTTTGGTGGTGATGTGTGTGTACTTCTCTTCGTTGGGGTTTACTGCTTGGCTTTATCTATTGCCTGTGTTTTTGAGGGTGTATCTGACTTCCTTAGGTTGGAATTTTCCTTCTAGTGCTTTCTGTGGGGCTGGGTTTGTGGATAAGTATTGTTTAAATCTGGCTTTGTCATGGAATGTCTTGTTCACTCTGTCTATGATGATTGAAAGTTTTGCTGGGTATATTAGTCTAGGCTGGCATCCATGATCTCTTAGTGTCTGCATTGCATCTGTCCAAGTCCTTCTGGCTTTCAAAGTCTCCACTGAGAAATTGAGTGTTATTCTGATAGGTTTGCCTTTATATGTCACTTGGCCTTTTTCCTTTGCTGATCTTAATATTCTTTCTTTATTCTGTACGTTTAGTTGTGTAATTATTATGTGGCTAGTGGACTTTTTTGGGGGGTCTAGTCTGTTTGGTGTTCTATAGGCTTCTTGTATCTTCATAGGCATTTCCTTCTTTAAGTTGGGAAAGTTTTCTTCTATGATCTTGTTGAATATATTTTCTGTGCCCTTGAGTTGGTATTCTTCTCCTTCTTCTACCCTATTATTCATAGGTTTGGTCTTTTCATGGTGTCCCAAATTTCTTGGACATTTTGGTTCATGACTTTGTTGGCTTTAGTGTTTTCTTTGACTGATGAATCTATTTCTTCTACTGTATCTTCAATGCCAGAGATCCTCTCTTCCATCTCTTGCATTCTGTTGATTATACTTGCATCTGAAGTTCCCAATCATTTACTCAGATTTTCTATTTCCAGCATTCCCTCTGTTTGTGTCTTCTTCATTTTTTCTATTTCCCTTTTCAGGTCTTGGACTGTTTCCTTCATTTGTTTCATTGATTGTTCTTGATTTTCTTTCAGTACTTTATTGTTTTCTTCCAGGACTTTATTGATTTCTTCTAATTTGTTTGCCCTTTCCTCTAGTTGTTTATAACATTCTTCCCATTTTTTTGTCTTTTCCTCTACAGAAAGAAGAATCTAGCTTCTTCATGATGTCATTCATAAGGCTGTTTTCTTCTGCTTCTTCCAATTTCTGATGTTCAGGTCTAGGTGTTGGAGGAGGGCTAGGGCCTGGTGATGGTGTATTGCTATTCATTTTGTTGTATGTGTTTCTGCCATGACGTCTGCCCATCTCCTTGTGGTTTGTTTTTGGTCTAATCTGCACACTTGGTTGAGATAGAGCTGACAGATTCAGGAAGTCTCTCTCTTGTCTAGATGGGAGCTCTCTTGTCCAAATTGGAAGTCCGGGGCAGGATGGGAGCTCTCCTCTCTCTCTCTCTCTCTCTCTCTCTCTCTCTCTCTCTCTCTCTCTCTCTGTGTGTGTGTGTGTGTGTGTGTGTGTGCTCCAGAAGGGAAGTTCAGGGCAGAATGGGAGCTGGGGGCTGGCCTCTAAGTCTCAGGAAGAGGCTAGGGGCTTGGGTGGATGGGCATGGGGGCAGGGCGTGGAGATTGCAAGGTCTGCCAGTGGTCTTGGAGAAGGGAATCCTTCCCGGTGGGGCTAGAAGGGAACCTGCCCGGTGGCCAGAACCTGGGGCCAAGTTGGGCAGGTCTTCCCCGGAGTGGCTGGTGCCCAGGGATGGGGTCCGGGCCCAGCTAGGGCACTCACCTGTGCTCCAGAAGGTGCTCTCCACTTTTTATGTAGGCACTTTTTTTCCAACCCTTTAGTTAGACCTAATGTCTATGTTTGGTGTTGAAATATGTTTCTTGTATGCAGCAAAAAGATGGATCCAGTATTCATATCCATTCTCTTACCTATGTCTTTTTATTGGGGAATTTAGTCCATTAATATCAGAAAATATTAATGATCAATGGTTGTTAATTCCTGTTATTTTGTTGTTGTTGGTGGTGGTGGTAGTGGTAGTGGTGGTGGTGGTGGTGGTGGTGGTGTGTGTGTGTGTGTGTGTGTGTTTCCATTCTTTGGTTTTTGTTGGTATGAGAATATCTGTTGCTATATTTTAGTGAGTATAGTTAACCTCCTTGAAGTTTTACTTGGAATTTTGCTTCCCATACCTTCTCTAGACCTGGGTTTATGGGTAGATATGATTTAAATTTGACTTTTTCATGGAATATCTGGTTTTCTCTGTCACTGGTGATTGGGCATTTTGCTGGATATAGTAGTATGGGCTGGCATCAATGTTCTCCTAGAGTCTACATAACATCTCTCCTGACTCTTCTGGCAAATTTAGTCTCCATTAAGAAATTTGTTGTATTATTTAAATTATTTTATTTTATTTTATTATTAAGAGATTTTCTGTTCATTTTATATACCAACCACGGATTTCCCTGTCCTCCCTCCTCCTACCCCCCAGCTTTCCCCCTGAAACCAAACCCCTATTCCTATCTCCTCCAAGCCAAGGTCTCCCCTGGGGAGTCAGCAGAGCCTGGAAGATTTGGTTGAGGCAGGTCCAGTCCCCTTCTCTATGCACCAAAGGCTGAGCAAAGTGTCTCAGCATAGGCACTAGGTTCCAAAAAGCTGGCTCATGCACTAAGTACAGGTTGTGGTCTCACTGCCTGGGGGCCTCCTAAACTGTCTCACTTATACAGAGGGCCTGGTCCAGTTCCATGGGGGCTCCTCAGCTATCACAGTTCATGTGTTTCCACTAGTTTGGCTAGTTGTCTCTGTACTTTTTCCACTCATGGTCTCGATATCTCTTGCTCATATAATCCCTCCTCTCTCTCACTGGTTGCACTCCTGGAGCTCTGCCTGGGACCAGGCCGTGGATCTCTTTTTCTGCTTCCATCACTCACTGGATGAAGGTTCTATCATGATAGCTAGGGTGTTCAGTCATTTGATCACCAGAGTAGGTCAGCTCAGGCACCCTGTAACCCTTGCCACTGGAGTCATCTTAGTGGATTCCTGGGGACTGCTCTAGTACTCTGCTACTTCTTATTCCCATGGGAACTTCATTTATCATGTTTTTCCCTTGTTCTCCCACTCTGTTCCTAATCCAGCTAGGACCTACCACTCCCCTAAGTTCACTTTCAGCCTAAACTTGCCCTCCATTAACCCCCTTACCCCCAGTTTGCTCATGTAGATCTCATCCATTTCTCCATCTCTGGGGTATCCCTGTGTCTTTCCTAGTGTCCTCTTTACTAGCTAGCCTCCCTGGAGCTGTGAATTGCAGTCTGGTTATCCTTTACTTTACATCTCGTATCCACCTATGATGAGTACATACTGTGTTTGTCTTTCTGAGTCTGAGTAACCTCACTCAGGATATATTCTAGATCCACCCATTTGCCTGCAAACCTCATGATGTCATTGTTTTTCTCTGCTGAGTAGTATTCCATTGTGTATATGTACCACATTTTCTTTTTCCATTCTTCAGTTGAAAGGAATCTAGGTTATTTCTAGGTTCTGGCTATTATAAATAGTGCTGCTATAAACATAGTTGAGTATGTGTCCTTGTGGTATGATTGAGCATTCCTTGGGTATATGCCCAAGAGTTGTATAGCTGGGTCTTGAGGGAGATTGATTGCCAATTATCTGAGAAACCACCATACTGATTTCCAAAGTGGCTATACAAGTTAGCACTCCCACCATCAGTGAAGGAATGTTCCCCTTGCTCCACATCCTCTCCAACATAAGCTGTTTTCAGTGTGTTTGATCTTAGCCATTGTGACAGGTGTAAGATGGTATCTCAGAGTTGTTTTGATTTGCATTTCCCTGATGATTAAGGCTGTTGAGCAATTCCTTAAAAGTCTATCAGCCCTTAGAGCTTCTTCTGTTGAGAATTCTGTTTAGATCTATAGCCCATTTTTTAATTGAACTGTTAGGTATTTTGAAGTCTAGTTACTTGAATTCTTTATATATTCAGAAGTTCAGCCCTCTTTGAGATGTGGGATTGGTGAAGATCTTTTCCCACTCTGTAGGCTGTGATTTTGGTCTTATTGACCATGTGCTTTGCCCTACAAACGCTTCTCAGTTTCAAGAGGTCCTATTGATTATTTTTTTTCTCAGTGTCTGTGCTACTGGTGTTATATTTAGGAAATGATCTATGGTGCCAATGCATTCAAGAGTACTTCATACTTTCTCTTCTATCAGGTTCAGAGTAACTGGAGTTATGTTGAGGTCTTTGATCCACCTGGACTTATGTTTTGTGCATGGTGACAGGTATGGATCTATTTGCAGTCTTCTGCATGTTGACATCCAGTTATGCCAGCACCATTAGTTGAAGATGCTTTCTTTTTTTGGTACAGTTTTGTCTTCTTTGTCAAAAATCCTATGTTCATAGGTGTGTAAATTAATGTCAGGGTCTTCAATTCGATTACATTGGACCACATGTTGGTTTTTATGCCAGCACCAAGCTGTTTTTAGTACTTTAGCTCTATAATAGAGCTTGAAGTCAAGGATAGTGATGCCTCCAGAGGTTGTTTTATTGTACAGGGTTCTTTTGGCTATCCTGTGTTTTTTTGTTTTTCCATATGAAGTTGAATTTGTTCTTTCCAGGTCTATGAAGAATTGTGCTGGGATTTTGATGGAGATTACATTGAATCTGTAGATTATTTGGTAAGATTGACTATTTTACTATGTTAATCCTAGCTACCATGTGCATGGGAGATCTTTCCATTTTCTGATATCTTCTTCAATTTCTTTCTTCAGTGACTTAAAGTTCTTCTCATACAAGTCCTTCACTTGCTTAGAGTTGCCCCAAGGTATTTTATACTATTTGTGGCTATTGTATTGTAATAGGTTTCCATTTATATGTTACATTTTTTTTTCCTTTTCAGCTTATAGTAGTTGTATTAGAACATTGTTTTGTATGTTTAGTGTTTTGAATATTTTGTGGCTTTGGAACCTTTTTTTCTGGTTCAGTATCTCTGGTGTTCTGTTAGCTTCTTGTACCTGTATAGGCATATCCTTCTTTAGGTTAGGAAAGTTTTCTTCTATGAATTTATTGAATTTGTTTTCTGACCATTTAAACTGGTATTCTTCTATTCTTCTTATTATTCTTACTTTGGTCTTTCCATAGATTCTAAAACTTCCTGGAAGTTTTGTGCTAAGAATTTTTTAGATTTAACATTTCCTTTGACCAATGAATCTGTATCTTTAACACTTGAAATTCTCTCTTCCATTTCTTGAATTCTCTTGGTGATGCTTGTATCTGTAGTTCATGTTCACTTACCCAGATTTTTGATTTCCAGAATTCCCTCCATCTGTGTTTTTTTTATTGCTTCTCTTTCCATTTTCAGGTCTTAAACAGTTTCCTACACCTGTTTGTTTGTATTTTTCTGGGTTCCTTGGTATTCTTTAAGGAATTTATCTATTTCCTCCAATTTTTTGTTTGTCTTTTCTTCAATTTCATCAAGGGATTTTTTTCATTCCCTCTATCATCTTCATAAAGTTGTATTTAAGGTTGTTTTCTTGTGCTTTAGCACTGTTGAAATGTTCAGGTCTTTTTGTTATAAGGTTGCTGGGCTCTGGTGGTGCTATATTACACTTTCAGTTGATTATTGTATTCTTACACTGGCATTTAGGCATCTAGGATTGTATAAGTTCTACATCTAAATGTTAATTTCTGACTTTGTTGAATGGGTGTTTTGTTTCTTGGTTTCAGTTTCCTCTTTGGTCTTATGGCCTAAGTGGTCAGGGACTCTGGTGACTAGGCAGTTTATAGGTCCAGTAGGGTATCTCTAGTGGAGTTTTGAGACCTGCAAGATCTCTGGGATTTCATGCCAACCTGGTCTCTGTGGTTTCAATAATCTGTGTGGTCTCTTGTGTTCTGGGATTCTGCTTGGTGTCTGGGATGCCTAGTATAGCATAGGCTCCAGTAAAGCAGAAGTTTCTGTGGAATTTGTGTGATTGGATAGGGAGTGCAGGTGTATGTAGTTGGGAGATGTTGGACCAGCTTTGGTGAGTGTTGGCTAGCAGTAGGCAGTGTCTTGCCTTGGGTCTCTAGAACCAGTCTAGCCTGAGGTAAAACAGAAGTCTTCTGCCTAAGGTGTGAGATGGAATATGGAGCCCAAGGGAGAGAGTACAGTCTGGGCCTGTAGATCAGGCATTAAGGAGTATTAACAGATGGTATGGTATCCTACCTGGGGTCCCTAGGATGAACCTGGCATCCAGTAAAGGTTCCAGAGTTGTATGCTGGAATACAGAGCCCAAGAAACATGATGCTGCTGGACTATGCTAGGCATGCTTTAAAGAGTATTAGCCACCAGTAGGCTGAAATGTACCTGGTGTCCCTAGGACCTTCCAGAGATGTTTGCTGGAATATGGATCTGAATGAAGGGGATGCTAGATTCCCTAGAACAAACCTGGCCTTCAGTAAAGCAGAAGACTTCTGGTGAAGTTGCAGGCTGGAATAAGGAGCCCTGGGGAGACAGTAGCCTGGAACTGGTGGGAAGACTGGGGTCCCTAGGACCAGCCTAGACTCCATTAAAGTGCCAGAGTTTGGGGCCAGAATATGGAGACAAGCGGAGATGGTAATATTCTGGGCTGTTACATTTCTTTATTTTCTTCTTGTCTTGTTGGACTTTTCCTTTATACTTTGATTCACAACTTTGTGCTTTTGTGCTTTTGTGGTTTGTGCGTGCATATGTGAGAGAGTGAGTTTATTTAATTGTTGTTTTGTTTAGTTTGTTGTGATTTTGTTTTTTACTTTTTTAAAGAAAGAGAGAAAGAGTGTGTGGTTTTGGGAGGGCATGGGGAGAATCTGAGAGGAGTTGGAGAGTGCAAAATCATGATCAAAATGTATTATATAGGGATTGTGAATGGTAATGTGATGATATAAAGAGAATTAAATATATATGTATCAAAAATAAAAAGTGTATAGAAATATGGACATTATTAATACATTGAAAATATAACAGAAAATCCATAAGTATGAATCATAATCCAAGAGTAGATTGATAAGATATCAGGAACAGGGATTTCAATCATTTGTCCATAAAGACATAAGAATACATGAGTAGTTCTTTATCTATGCAATACATAAATACTACTATACAGAGTGATGAAAAGAGTGTCACTGATGAAGTGGTTCAAGGCTGCAAGAATTTAAGAATTTTAACTCATTTATGGCCCTTCATAGAATAAAGAAACTTAGAGAACACCATGGATTTTATGAATGTAGATACATTTGGAATATAAGAGAACATCATTATAAGATTTCAAAGGACATTCTCTCTATTGCACTGAAGTACCATGCCCTCTTAAGAATGGAGATGTATTCATGAAGAGGCAATGACAGAGTGAAATTAGGTTCATGTGATATATGTCAGTGCTCTAGTGACTTGTAAAACAGATACAACAGTGTCACTCAAAGTGAGGATACCATATGAACAACAACAGAGAAAGCATTGATGCTGCTTAATTTCTGTCAGCATGAAGTAGAAGGCAAATTGAGTTTAATCCTTCTGTGTTTGTATGTCAAACAAAGAAAGGCTGTTCAGATATCATTGCAATGTTCTCAAGCAGGTAAGTGACTTAGAATAAAAGGGAAGACCAGAGTATGCATTCATAATCACCTGCATTTCTGCCAGATATGAATCAGTGTGTGAAGTGTCCAGAAACACACTATGCAAATAATGAGAAGAGCCACTGCCAACATAAGACTGTGGTATTTCTGGCCTATGAAGACCCCTTGGGGAAGATATTAAGTGTCATGTCCTTGGGTTTCTCCTCACAAACAGCTGTTGTTCTTGAGGTATTTCTGAAAGACAGAGACATTCCTTTTGTCAAGGCCAATAACCGCCATATCAGTTATATCCTGCTCATCACTCTCATCCTCTGTTTTCTCTGTCCCTTGCTTTACATTGGCCATCCTAGCACAGTCACCTGTATCCTACAGCAGAACACGTTTGGACTTCTGTTCACTGTGGCTCTTTCCACTGTGCTGGCCAAAACTCTCACTGTACTTATAGCCTTCAAGATCACTACTCCAGGGAGAATGAGGAGGTGGCTGCTGATAGCAAGGACCCCTAATTTCATCATTCCCATCTGCACCATACTGCAAGTTCTTCTCTCTGAAATCTGGCTGGCAACCTCTCCTCCATTTATTGACAAAGACGTTCATTCAGAACATGAACACATCATCATCATATGCAAGAAAGGCTCAGCTATTGCCCTCTATGGCATCCTGGGATACCTGGGAACACTGGCTATAGGCAGCTACCTTATGGCTTTTCTGTCCAGAAATCGGCCTGACACATTCAATGAAGCCAAGTTTCTGGCTTTCAGCATGCTGGTGTTCTGTAGTGTCTGGGTCAGCTTCCTCCCTGTCTACCACAGCACCAAGGGGACGGTCATGGTGGCTATGGAAGTCCTCTCTATCTTGGCTTCTAGTACATCATTCTTAGGCATCATCTTTGTCCCCAAGTGCTACATAATATTATTAAGACCAGAAAGGAACTCACTTCATCACATTAGGGACAAAACATATGCTAGAAGAACAAACTTTAAAACCTAGCTCCCCTATTTCTTAAATTAAAGAGTTTTGAAGCATGATTGTTCTTCACTATCTGAATACTCACATATGAAGTCATAATTTAGCATTTGATCCCATAGGCTATTATTTCTTTAAGTAATCATATAGGGCTAAATGAATTCTGCATCCATCCTCTTATTCATGTAGGGATATAGCCTGCATTTTCAGTCCTCCTCTTACATTCACTATTACTTTTATGTTGTTGATTTCATTTGCTGATGAAATGCTGATTTGGGAATTTTCCACTTGGATCATTCACATATTTCATTAATTTGACCACTAGATTATTCCAAAAAAATTTATTTCTACTGTCAATTACGTATGCTGGTGAACAGATTCAAGAGTTATACATGTAAATATTCATAAACATTTTTTTAAGATTTATTTATTTATTATGTATACAGTGTTCTGTTTGTATGTATGTCTGCACAACAGAAGAGGGCACCAAATCTCATTATAGATGGTTGTGAGCCAACATGTCATTGCTGGGAATTGAACTCAGGACCTCTGGAAGAGCAGTCAGTACTCTTAACCTCTGAGCCATATCAATTGTCCTCATAAACATTTTTAAATTTGACATTCAGTACAACAAATTTGTGTCAATATAGTGTTTTGTTTCTGAAGCCCTTAAGACATTTCTCCAATTTGTCATGTGTTCTTTTCTTATATGTTTTTATTCTGAAGAAATTCAAATTATTCACATTAGATGTAACTTTTCATAAAGACTATACTGTACCAGATCACTGCATAAGGAGCTACATACTAAGTTATTACAAACTTAAGACCTCATTTTATAACCCAACACCAAATGTCAACCAGAACAACCAATGTGCAGTCAATACCTAGAGCCTCTCTTTAAATTATGGTGCCCTGTGTCAAATGCCCAGATGTAACTACTCCCACGGACTCTGTACTCACTTCTCTGTGTTTCTCTAAACATCCAAGCAGCCTTTATCTTGTCTCTTCCTCACAGTCTTTCACCTTTTCCTAAATGGGTGCATATTCCTTCAACTCCTACAGACTGGAAAAGACCTACAATCCAGGAAGGCCATTTGCAGCCAATGAAGTGGAGGCTTCTCTGTATCCAGGACTCCAGATAGAATCAGCAGAAGATACTTGACACTCAGCATCAGAACCGGTCTGTGTGATGCCTGTATGTGAACCAGGACTTCATGAGCCATGTCTGAGAGAGCCAGATTAGTCAGGAAGATAAGAGTAAATAATAATCCATAAAGAAGGTGTGGAGTGGCACACACTCTTATACACAGAGGGTTCCCAAAAGAAGAAGATGATGCCTCATGTGTCTATAAAGCCCCAGGACTCTTCCCATGATGCACTTGCCTCATTCTCATGGAAATCCACTTTGTTCAGTTGGCTGCTCCATTCAAATACTGTGTGTGTATGTGTGTATGCATGTGTGTGTGTGTAAGAGAAAAAGTGTGTATGTAAGAGAAAAAAGGAAAAAAATGGAATAAAATAAAATAAGGGAAAAATTTTTAATCTCATCATAGAAGCTGCAGTGTGAGACAATGATTCACGCCGTGATCCCCTTTGTGCATTTACCTTTACTTGCAAGTGTTCATTGCAAAAAGTCATTGGTCTGGTTCAAGGCCTTTCATTTCTACTATCTTATCAATGCTGGGCCCTCACTAGGGCTCCTCCTGGATATCCTGTTTTTGCCCTGTATTTTAGAAATCTTGAGACTTTAGGTCTACAGGCCAGGTCCCTTCACAAGCTCCAGCAGATCATAGATGGGGTGGATAGTGGAGCAGGTCAAGTCATATCCTTGGTTCTGGGCCTGGGAAGCTGTAGGGTTGGTCTACCAGATGTCAAATGGGGACAACTGTTCCGTGTTTACAACTTTGGTTCTGGCTCACACACACCTGCACTAACAAGGATGGGTCCATTGTGCTGCACTGGTGAGGTACCGGGTATGCTCTCCCAAGTGTTGCATTTGGTGGGGGTCAGGTATAGCTGTCTCACTCTATGACCAGCTCTATCACTTGCCCCATATATTGATGGGCATAGGAGGGTAACTCTCCTCTACCATACCACATCAAGACAGACTCATAATTGGGACAGATCTCCCATGCTCACAATTTTTTGGCTGGCTCATTCACAACCACACTAACAAGTTTGGCTCTATTTTGCTTTTCTCCTGAAGTATGGGGTTGGCTCTCCCAAGTGTTGCAGCTGCTGGGGGTCAGGGATAGTCCTACCACACCTATGACCACAGGACATGCTCTCCCTAGTACCCGTCTGTCTGGTGGTAGCATGGGTGGACATGAGCTTGCTTCCTCCCTCTCCCCTCACCCAGCAATGCCTGGTTCATGTGGAAGAGCTGGCCCTGTGGTCTTAAGAGCTGAAGGCATTCTTTTAATTGATGTCTTCTCTTCTCAGATGACTTTAGATGTGATGACTCAGATGTATCAAGTTGTTAGAAAACTATCCAGTACAAATGACTCCATATAATTTGACACACAAATACATCACTACAAAGCTACCTTTCCTTTCCCATTCATCCCCAAGATCTCACATTAAATTCTAAGTAGGGGCGGCAGAGATGGCTCAGCATTTAACAGCAATGGTTATTCTTCCTGAAAACCCAGGTTCAAGTCCCAGCACCAACATGACAGCTCACAACTGTCTGTAACTTTAGTTCCATGGGATCCAAAACCTTGACACACATACACATTCAGGCAACACACCAATGCACATAAAATAAAAGTAAACAACTATTTTTAAAAACATAAGTAACTTTCAATGTCCCACAGTTTTAAAAGTCCCACAATGGAACACACTAAAATTCCACTCAGAGGTTAAGAGTATTGGTAGATCTTCCAGACGTCCTGAGTTCAACTCCCAGCAATTGCTTGTTGGCTCACTACCAGCTATATGAGAGCTGGAGCCTTATTCTGGCATTCAGAAATACATGCATGCTGAACACTATACATAATAAATAAATCTTTTTTTAAAAATGCAGTCCTGCTGGGCAGTGGTGGCACACACATTTACTACCAGCACTCAGGACACAGACAAAGGTGAATCTCTGTGATTTCAAAACCAGTCAGATCTACAGAGTGAGTTCCAGGCCAGCCAGTACTATACAGAGAAACCCTGTCTCAAAAAAAAAAAAAAAAAAAACAAACAGAAAAATCAGTCCCTTTATCATATCGAGTCTCTTTTCAAACCCCAAAATGTTTTTAAAAGTTTGAAATCTCCCAAGTGTGGGCTCCTAAAAAATTAAAAATTAGGTTAAATAATTCCTTGCTTCTAGAGGAAAAGGCATAAAGCAAAGTCTTTCTCTGAAAAGTAAAATCCACTCTCCAACTGTGTAATAGTTCGATTTCCAAAATCTGCATCCACTTACTACCTTCTGGGTTTCTCCAAAGGGCTGGAGTCACTTCTTCAGCTCCATCCTCTGCAGCACACACAGCTTGTCTTCCAGGCTCAGGATGGCTCCACTCTATAGCTGCTGCTGTTCTTGTGAATCACCCCACAGTACTGACATCAACCGGAATGCTGGGTCTTCTGCTGCAACATGGCTGCACTTTCATCAGTGTCTCTCATGGACTCTCTTCATGGTTCCAAGTCTCAAATTCTCTGTATGACTCCTTTAATTTTGGACCTTCACCTGCTAATGTACTTCCACCTTCACCAATGGCATCTCCTGGCTTCTCACAGTGCCAGGCCTCTGCTGGAATCCGTGACCAATTCATGCCTTCAAAACCAGTACCACCTGGATGACTCTCACACCACCAAATTTGACAGCCAGCATGAAATACAACTGCCTCTGGGATGCAGCATCCTTGTGTCCTCAGGAATCACTTCTCAGAAAATTTCAACTCAGCAATGCTGGGCTCTTTTTTTTTTTTGAGACATCATTTCTCATTGTACTTTTGGTGCCTGTCCTGGAACTCACTCTATAGCCCCATCTGGCCTTGAACTCAAAGAGATCTGCCTGGCTCTGCCTCCTGAGTGCTGAGATTAAAGGCAAGCACTATCACCACCGAGGGCTCTTCTTAATCACCACTAATTTCTCAACTCCAGCCAACCAGCATCCAGTATCTCAGTAAAATAATGGTTTCACTTTAGCAGTTAGATATTTTGTTAATCATAGCTGATTATTCAGCCCTAGATAACCAGGGCCACAGAATGTTAATTCAAAATAATAAATGGTCCAAATAGAGTCTTTAAATTTCCCTCTGAAACTTCACAAGTCATGTTCCCATCTTCTGTATTACACTCAACATTCTTATATTCCAAACTACTATAGAACGGCTTGCTGTTTGATAAACACTCAAAGGATTTTCTTATACAGTTACATAGTCCTCCTACAAAACAACATGGTCAGGTCTGTCAAAGCAAGACCCCACTCCTGGTACCAACTTGTCTTAGTTGGAGTTTCTATTGCTACAATAAAACAACGGGCCAAAAACCAAGTTGGAACGGAAAAGGCTTATTTTGCACACACTTTCACATTTGAGTCCATCATTATAGAAAGCCAGGACCGAAATCAAAGAGAAACTGAGGCAGAGGCCATGGGGAGGTGCTGCTTACTGCCTTGCTCACCCTGCTTTCTTATAGAACTTTCTTATAGACCACCAGCCTAGGAATGTCACCACCCACTTTAACCTGGGCCCTCTGCTAAAGTGAAACCTTTGTTTTACTGAGATACTGGATGCTGGTTGGCTGGAGTTGAGAAATTAGTGGTGATTAAGAAGAGCCCTCAGTGGTGGCGCACGCCTTTAATCCCAGCACTCGGGAGGCAGAGCCAGGCGGATCTCTGTGAGTTCGAGGCCAGCCTGGGCTACCAAGTGAGTTCCAGGAAAAGGTGCAAAGCTACACAGAGAAATCCTGTCTCGAAAAACCAAAAAAAAAAAAAAAAAAAAGAGCCCTCAGTGGTGGTAGTGCTAGCCTTTAATCCCAGCACTCAGGAGGCAGGTAGAATGCATGTGTAACAGTAGATGACCAATAGAAAATGAACTCAATGTCATCTTTCTTTCCATGTTTCTTGTCTCACAATATCATGTCAGGGTATTTTCCTTTTTTGTTTGTTTATTTCTTTGTTGTTTTAATCTTTTTTGTTTTGTTTCATTTTGTTTTGTTTTCTCTTCTTATTTTTCCTTCTTTCATTTTACGCTATTAGTTTCTTTGACTATGTACAATGGCTACCACTTTACACTTTTCATGGGACTGAGAACGTACAATCAAGTAGGTCTCTGATTTATCTGACTTTTCTTGGGCACCTTTCCTTCTTTTTGTTTTTTTTTGTTCAATCTAATGTGTTATTTTTTCTTTTATCTTAGTATATTTTATTTTATTATTATCCCATAAAAATCTCTTTGTTTTCTAGTGATAGACAGAAAAGGTCTGGAATCTGGTGTTTGTGTGTGTGTGTGTGTGTGTGTGTGTGTGTGTGTGTGTGTGTGTGTGTGTATTAGAGTCCTTGGTGGTCCAAAGAGGACATTGATCCCATGAAGATACTGTTACAGGGGGGTGTGAACTACATTTTATGATGGATGTGTATTGAACTCTACCACTTTACAAGAGCAATACATGATTTTGTCTGCTAAGACATCTCCACAGCTTCTGCAATATTCTGCAATATCTGTTTATTGAAACATCCCTCTCACTTCTAAGTTCTACTTTTCTAAATCCAAAGATGCATTAGGATTCTCTAGTCTTCCCCCTACAAGTGATAGCATTGTGTTGCCTTCATCTGCAAACATGAGATCACAAACTTCCTTCAATTTCTCCAATAATTAATTGCTGTCAAAGTCTTACATTCACTAACCTCGGAGTTAACTTCACATCTTATTACATATTATAGACAAATAAAACACTTCCAACAATCACTACTGTTCAAAAGGCAAGTGCTGTGAAAATAGGTGGCTAAGTGGAAGGATATGGGAGACAATACAGATAAAAATAGTATACATGACACTGATAAACAATACCATTAGTAGAAACAGTGAGAGTCACTGGCTAATGAATAACTTTGCATTGTATTCTATCAGGTGGTTCCGTAACAACATTAGATTTACTAGTTAAAATTTATGAAATGTGAGTCCTGGAAAATGTTTTCTCTCTTAACTTTTGAAGAGAATTTCTCTCTGGTCTTAGCAAAATGATGTAGCACTTGGGAACAAAGATGCATCCCAGCAAGCCAGCACTGGAGGCTAAGATGGAGAAGACCTCCACAGCCACCATGACCTTGCCCTTGGTGCTGTGGTAGACAGGGAGAAAAGTGACCCAGACACTGCAGAACAACAGCATGCTGAATGTCAAGAATTTGGCTTCATTGAATGTGTCAGGGAGATTCCTGGCCAAAAAAGCCACAGTGAAGCTCCCCAGGGCCAGAGAGCCCAGGTATCCTAAGACAGAGTAGAAAGCAGTTACTGAGCCCTTGTTGCACACAATGATGATGTGGTCATGCTCAGAGTATGCATCAATGTCAACAGACGGAGGAGAAGCTCCCAGCCAGATTGCACAGAGTATAATTTGGATGGTGATGCAGATGGGAATGATGTAGGTTGGTGCGCCTGATACCAGGAGCCACTTCATTCTTCTTCCAGGAGTATTGACTTTGAAAGCCAAAACCACAGTAATTGTCTTGGCCAACACAGTGGAAACAGCCACAGTGAACGAAACTCCATATGTTATTTGCTGCAGGATGCAGGTGACTGAGTTGGGATGGCCAATGAAGAACAAGGAACAGAGGAAACAGAAGATGAGGGAGATGAGCAGGATGTAGCTGAGAGTGAGGTTATTGGCCCTCACAATGGGAGTGTCTTGGTGCTTCACAAAGACCCCAAGAACCAGAATGGTGAATGCAGACAAACACAAGGCCATACAGGACAGAGTCATCCCCAAGGGGTCATCAAAGGCCAGAAAGGTCACATCTTTGTACAGGCAGTGGTTCTGCTCTGCGTTGGCATACTGGTCCTCTGGACACTTTATACATTGATCCATATCTGATGCAGAAAGCAAAAGTATTGTTAGTTCAACTTCAGCATTTCTTATGGACAGGCCACTCCAGTGTATTTTGGAAACTTTACAACATCCACAAACTTTATTGATAAAAATGTAATTGAGAATTCTCTGAAGAGCAATGCTTCCATTTCATAATGCCTATCTTCTTCAAGGACAAACACAGATCCTATTGATACAGTATAACATGAATCTTTCTGTCTGAATTAGAAGTGATGCCCTCAGGAGAGATGGAGATTTGGTCTTATCCAGGATGAAACCTCTTATAGCTTTTTTTATTTCCATATGATCATCACCAAACCCATGAGTAGCCGAGCAACAGCAAATAGAATCTATCGTGTGTGTGTGTGTGTGTGTGTGTGTGTGTGTGTGTGTGCAAGTGCATAAGTACGTGAAAGCAGTAAATGAAAAAGAATGTTTGAAAATAGTAAATAAAAAAGAGTGATGAGTTTGAGAGTTTTTGTTGCATGTGATGTGTGGGAAATATAATGAGGAGAGAGGGTGGTTTTATAATGTATGAAATTCTCAAGAAAAATTATTTAAATATGATGCCCTTAGTTGTGTCCTCATCAGAGAATAGGGATAGCAAACAGTTTATAAAATGAATTAATCCTACTATTAAGGAAGAAAACTCAATATTACATAGCACCAAGAAAGAAGTCTTGTATCTTATACCACCACCGTAGTGAGCACAGAGCACCTACTTCCTTCCCTAATTCCCTTCTATATGAGACCTGTGTGGGGACCTGCCCCTACATTTTCCCCTTGGGTGTTCTTTGGCAGTTAGGGATAAGATATTTAGATAGAAATATAGAGGAGAGAGAGAGAGAGAGAGAGAGAGAGAGAGAGAGAGAGAGAGAGAGAGAGAGAGAGAGAGAGAGAAACACAGGGTAGCCTCAGAGGGGCCTAGATCCTAATCCACTAGCCCATAACTTTATTCCAAAGGGCTTTTATAACAATGCCAAGGGGGGAGGAAAAGACATCCCCCTTACCAGATACAACTAAATGTAGACCTCATCAAACAGCTAGTACCGAGGCCTGAGGTCCAATCATCCTCTTAGGAAAAGCCATGCTGGTAAAGCAAGCTCAGATATCACTAGGAAACCTCTGTGGGCACCAACAGACCTAGAATCTACTAATGTACTCAATGGTGAAGGAGTTATTGGTAAAACAGCATGAACAAGGCAACATGAGAACTCCCAAGTGAGAGTGGTAACACAGAATATTTGAATTGAGCAATAATACCCCATTCATAAGTTGTAATTTCCACCACAGCAAGTAAGGGAAATATGATTGTAATTGTGCTAAATTGTGGATAATAAATGAGAGCAATGATGTGCTTCCAGGATTTTAAGTCATTCCATGAATAAAACCAACCAGCATTTATGGCCAGTTAAGATTGCATTTTTTGTTTGTTGTTCTTTAAGGGGCAAAAAGATGGCTCAGCTGTTAAGAACATGGTCTGCTCTTACAGAAGGCCTAAGTCCAGTTCCAAGAATATGTGAAGTGCCATATTACTACTTGTAACTCTGGTACAAAGGGCATCAGATACCTCCGGTAGATGTCACATGGACCTGGCCCTGTATGGACTTACTACCCTCTACATATGCCTAATTCAAATATTCATAAACATAAAGTTTTTTGTTTATTTTTTGTTGGTATTTATTATTATAAATGCCCTTTATATTATTATCTTTAATCAATTTTATTACAATATATTTTTAACAGTGTGTGTGTGTGTGTGTGTGTGTGTGTGTGTGTGTGTGTGTATAAAGTGCAAGTTGTCAAGAAGCCATCTTATAGGAGTTGGCTCCATCTCATTCCAGTGGACTTTTTGCGATGAATTCAGGTCATCAGACTTATGGCAAGAGATTTACCTGCTAACTCTTTTCATTGACCCTAAATTGCCTTTTTAAAAAAATTTAGTTATTTACTATGTATACAGTGCTCTGCCTGCATGTATGCCTGCACATAAGTGGAGGGCACCGAATCTCATTACAGATAGTTGTGAGCCACCATGTGGTTTCTGGAAATTGAACACAGGACCTCTGGAAGAGCATGCCATGCTCTTAGTCGCAGAGACATCTCTCCAACACCCTAAATGTCTTTTTTAAATGTTCTTTGCATTATAGACAATAACTGGCAATAAATATCAAAAACAATTCTGGACTCACCTTTGAATTTGGCCATCTCCAAATCAATATCCAGTTGACTTATATGGATTGTGTATGCAAAACTATCATTGGAATAATTGTGGCTGTTTCTTTTCCCTACAAAACTATTTCATCTATATTATTCTGACATTCGCTGCTACTTTGTACAAAAGTCTTAAGTGGGACAGCTGTCTTTCTCTACATCAAGTGACCACACTTTTCCCCATTGTTTTGATATGAAATCAAGTGCTGTCTCGTGTTTAGCTGTTTCTAGTAATTTTACCCCCAGTTACTACTTTTTAGTCACCACAACCTTCAATGGCATCAGTCTCAAAACTCTCTGAAAACCTCCCTCACATGGAAGTAACAGCACTTGCATCCTCCCAAAGTTTCCAAAGCAGGCTCCCATTGCAGCCCTATGGTACCACCCTGAATTCACATCTTCATGCTGTCTTCCCCACTAACATGTCAGCTAAATGACACCATAAAATACTAGCAATTAATCTAATGCTGTATAAAGAGCATGCCCACCACCACACAATACATATTTACCATGCCAATATACGGTGACTCTGTGGTAGTATTGTGTTCCCCAAAATATTGTGGACCATAATAAACTTATCTGGGGTCAGAGAATGGAACAGCCACTAGATACAGAGGCTAGAAAATGGTGGCACACACACTGTTAATCCTAGCATTCCAGAGGCAGAAATGCCCCTGGATCTCTGTGAATTCAAGACCACATTGTAAACAACCAGGAATGGTGACACAAGTCTTTAATCCCAAGAAGTGAGCCTTTAATCCCAAGGAGTGGTGGTAGAAAGCAGAAAGATATATATGATGTGAGGACCAGAAACTAGAAGCATTTAGCTGGTTAGGCTTTTAGGCTTTTTTTGAGCTAGAGTTCAGCTGAGACCCATTCTGGATGAGGACTAAGAGGCTACCAGTCTGAGGAAACAGGATCAGCTGAGGAACTGGCAAGGTGAGGTAGCTGTTGCTTGTTCTGCTTCTCTGATCTTCCAGTATTCACCACAATATCTGTCTCCAGGTTTGATTTTATTAATAAGACCTTCTAAGATTCCTGCTACATGACTCAATATCTTTCTTTGTCAGCAATGTTTGTGGGCAGTGGCCAAAACAAGTTGTGTAGGATTCATGACTTCAGTGGCAGGAGATGACTCAACAGTTAAGAGTGCTTACAGCTCTGCAGAAAAAAAGGGTTTGGACTCAGCATCCATGTGGAAGCTTATACCTGTCTGTAACTCAAGTTCCAGGGGCTTGTAATACACTATTTTGGTCTCCACAATCTCCCACACATAAACTCACACAGGAATACACACATACATTCAAGGAGGGTAAATGAATAACCAACAATTTACAAAGACTTATGACTCCAATCTAGTCTACATGTACCATTACAGGGATATAACCATTGGGACAGATAGAGTGTAGAATTCCCTCACAGGGCTGTTTGATTTTTCAAAACACTTTCTTTTACAAAATACTACCAGCAATGATTTTCCAGTGAGTCAAGGGTATATGTGAAGGCACAGGTTGTTATTTATAAGGACATTATTATTGATCACATACTTGTAAAAGAAAATTAGGAAAGGAATAGATTTTGTTTGTGCTCTAAAAGGGCCAAAGAACTTAGTAGGTCCCCAGACCCTCCCTAGCTCAACTGACCTCATGATACAAGTACCATTCATGGCTGGTGGCATATGCCTTTAATCCCAGCACTCGGGAGGCAGAAGCAGTTGGATCTCATTGAGTTCAAGACCATCCTGGTCTCCAAAGTGAGTTCCAAGAAAGGCACAACACTACACAGAGAAACCCTTTCCCCCCCGCAAAAAAAAAACAAAAGACAAAAAACAAAAAAGGAGTACCACTCAGACTAAAAAACTCACCACCTAGCAGCACCAACTGCCAAACTGAAGCAAAGGCATAATCCATCATAGTCCTTTTAGTTCTGGGAAAGTCTCAAAATGTACTAACTTTGCTTTTTAGCTTCCATGGATCTGCTTTTGGGTCACTGTTCTTGGTAACTGAAGTATGTCAACCCAGAACATGGTTCTTTTGCTTCAAATCTCACCCTGAGAAAGGCTCAGTGCTACACTGGGGTCCTGCACATCAACTGTAGTTGACATCCAGCTGATGAAGACTTTATTTCGCTTAAACCTATGTCTAAGCAGTCTTCTCTGGTGAATATCACACAGCAGTGCAGCACCCTTCCAGACCCCTTCGAAAGTGCAGTGTGGATAGCAGGAGACAGTCAATCTCCCTGCAGTAAACACTTACCTGTCTCATTGGAAATCTCATTTGCTGGGCAGGGGATGCAATCAAAACAGCAGGCTGCCATTCCTTCTTGTTGGAATTTTCTGAATCCAGGGGAACAACCAACACTGCACACAGCAGAGGGCATCTGAGGAAAAGCAGACAGATGCTGGGCCAGGAGTTTGACTACTCCTTCAATAGTTATAGCATCTCATCATGTTGAGTAGTTAACAAGTTTTCTTTCTATACATGACCCGAGTGAAAACATTTCTTTCAGTACTTTATACAAGGCCACACATAAATATGTGAGAACAAATTGATGAAATATTTGGGTGCTTCTGAACTACTAATAGTTCAGGAAATCTAGGACTATATGTTATGTGACCACTGGAATGCCTGAACTGAACACACTATCCACCCATTGTGTAGCTTAGCTTTGTCAACTTGACACAAAGCAGAGATACAAGAAAAAGGAGAAACTTAATCGAGAAGTTGTCTCCATCCAATTGGCCTCTGGTCATATTGTTGATCTATATTTTTTATTTGCTCATTAATTCTGGGAAGCACCACCACACTTGGTTCCTTATCTGAATTTAGTGGAAATGCTTTGAGTTTCTCTCCATATAGTATTATGTTGTCTATGTTTTGTCTTATACGAAGTTATTTTGTCAAGAAATGTCCTTTTTATTTTTCAAGGGACTTTTTTTGTTTCTTTGCTTTCTCTGAAAAGATGCTGGACATTACTCAAGACCTTTTCTATATCTTTTTCAATGAGCATACATTTTCTATCTTAGCATATATTTATGTGACATATTATACTTGATTGATTTGCATATGTTGAACCAGACTTACATCCCTGTAATAAAGTCATCTTGTGTATAGGGACTGATCTTTCTGATGTGCTATTGAGACCTGTTTGCCAGTATTTCCTTGACAATTTCTCCGTCCATGTTCATTGAATTAGAGTACAATTTTCTTCTTTCTGATTCTCTTTTCCTGGAATGGTCTTTTTCCTTTACTGCAGAGACTCTATTCTTTTTTATGAGTGCAGTGTTTACCTTTTAAGCAACACCATATTGTTTGTTTTTTTTAATTACTTCTCTATGTCCTTTGATTAGAGAGTTGGATTCTTCAAATACAGTTATTAATGAAAGCTATTTGGTGATTATTGTCAATTTGTGTTTTTGTAAGTTTTGATGGATTTAAAACCTTTGCTTTTCTGTCTAGTGATCTAGTGTAGTCTATACATTCTTGAGACATCTACTGTTTATCTTAATATTCAGTGTGAAGGAGTGTGACGTGTAAAGACACTCTGGAAGTGTCTTCCTTAGTGATGTTCCAGTAGCTATGTATTCCTGCAATTTGTGGTCACCAAGTTTTTCCATCTTCCTGAAATTATGAGGAACTGCTGTGTATAGTAATTGAAGTTGGAAATTTTGGCTCTGTTTTAAAAACATAATTGATATTCCCTCTTTTTAAAGTGTCTATGAATAAAGCTACTATGATTATAATGGGGACTTTCAATGAAATTGATCTTCTCTCTTGTAACCTAAAATTCCTCTTTATTCTACCTAATTCAGATTTTAAGTAATATTCAAAATTCAAAATATCCTTTTCTGAACCTGTCTGTTAGGCACTCTGACTGCCTTCTCTATCTGGATGGCCATATTTCCTCCAGAATTTGGTAAAATTTTGGCTGTCATTTTATTAGAAATACCTTTGGTCCTTTCACATGTTGTCCTCCTCTTGTGCCTGTGCTTTCTTAATTTGGTCTTTTATTGATGTCCCCTAAGTCTCTTGTGTTTTCTCCATCCTTCCTTATTGTTTTATCTTTGTCATAGTTTGAATTATAATTCACCTGTCTTGTTTCAAGTCTCGATAGCCTGTCTTCTACTTGAGATACTCTCTTAGTAAGTCGTTTTATACAGTTTGTTATTTGAATTGTTGTGTCTTTCATTTTCAGAATGTTAATATGAATTCTTCACTGTTATTGTACCTTTATTGAATTTTTGTCACATTTTCACTCTATTCCTTATTATTTGCATGTGTTTGTGATCTAATTGGATTGTCCAAAGAGGTGAATTTTTTGCTCTTTGACTTTTTGAACATCCTTACAATTATTCTTTGCAGTCTTTGTTTAGTATGCCATTGAGTTCACTGTCACATAAGCCTATGATTGTATCATTTGGATTCCTGCTTCCTCACTGTTTGCAAGTTTCATTTCTCCATTACAATTTGCATATGTGGAATATGGCACATATTGGGTTAATTTTAGTCCTGCCTACCCTTTTGGTTGATGTTTTTGTAATGTTCAAGTTAGACCTGGTAGAAGCAGGCTTGTGATTTCATTGTTTGCCTCTGATCTAGTGGAACAGTCCAGTAGCTAAAAATTCATCCCATTTGCTCTGTTCTCTGAGCATAAGTTTCTCATCACTGTGAAAATAGAATAGTAATTCTTGATTCAACTCTATTTGAGCAACTTGAAATTATCACTTCAAATTAAGTTTGCACACTTTCTGGAAGTAAATCCCTTTCAAATCCAACACACAACATTACAGTAGGCATTGTAGTTCAGATATTATAAAACCAGACACATCAGAATCAATACCTATAATACATCTTGGGAACATATAATGGGATATTTTATTTACAAATTTTCTCAAAACCAAATTATGATGACTATGAGTGCCTGCCCAACCAGATAAGGAAATAATACAAATCCTTTTTATTTCATTGTTTACTTCTTTACTTGTTTGAATAAGTTATGCAAGAACTAAGGTGTAAAGAAATGCTCTTCCAGTGAAGGATTCCTTTAGAAGTTATGATTTAGGGCTGGAGAGGTGGCTCAGCAATCTATCACACTTGCTGTTCAATCCCCCACTCCTACACTTAGGCTCAAATTTGTATTCACTTCCTTGATATCTTAATCCCTCTCCAGGCATAATTAGATACCTCACACTCAAATGGAACACAGACATATACAAGCACTACATCCATATACAAAAAATAGTTTCAAAAACAAGTTATAATTAATAAAATGTCTAAGGTGGCCCATGAAAATGTGATATATTGTTAGAGAAGTGGAGAATTTAGGACCTCCTGGTCAAAGTGCTTCATTAAAATTATAGAATATAAATTAATGACTTGCATATCTATTCCTAGTTCCAAATCTTTCCTTACAATTAGTTTCAGTCTTTTCAGCATGCAGATTAGAGATTCAACAGAAGAGAAGAAAGGCAATGGGCAGCAATCAGAATTGTACCAAGAGAATATTGATAACTTTACTGGGAATAATATCAAACATTGGTCATATCTAGTTTTATATTTGTTTATAAATCAGAGAGTTTCTGATATGATAAAACTATATCATATGTATGGCTTAGATTTTCAAAAAATTATTTTAAAATCATATTTTTACTTTTTTTTTTTTTGGTTTTTCGATACAGGATTTCTCTGTGTAGCTTTGCGCCTTTTCCTGGAACTCACTTGGTAGCCCAGGCTGGCCTCGAACTCACAGGGATCCGCCTGGCTCTGCCTCCCGAGTGCTGGGATTAAAGGCGTGCGCCACCAACGCCCGGCTTAAAATCATATTTTTAAAAACTGAAGTGAAGAAACATCATATAGAAGTTTAAAATTGAGTCTTTACATGACCATCATTCTAATTTCACTAAGTCACAGGGAAACCCAAATGGTCCCACTTGACACTGGTTACAGCTGTGAGGTGTGCATCAGTACATTTTGGTCAGACCCACCTGTCTAGTTCCTGTTGTCCACGCTATCATGTCTTCATATAAATGGAGCTGTTGACCATGTGGAAAATACGGCTTAAACTCTCCTATTTTAACCTTGAGTCCAACACCATGGGGGAAATTACAAATGTGGTAAATCCCATACTCGGCTTGCAGTTTTTCTTTCTGATTCATATTTATTATATCTCCAACAGGATTAATAAAGTGCATATTCTTCAGAAATGGGTACAGCTGAAAGATAGGCAATTTTTAGATCTATATTCCCTTATTTTAAGTCTGAAAATCTGTTCTGATTTTATCCCAAGGCAACTTTATTGAAGGTGCCCAAGGGAGAAACTTAATGAAAGCATGTGAATAAATAAAATCATTCTGTTCATAAGATTTTAGTTCTCTCACACCTACACACACACACACACACAAACACACAAACACACACACACACACACAATTCCACACAGATACCTATGCAGAGGCACAAACATAATACAAGCACACTCGTTCACACACATACACACAAACACACACATACAGACAGACCTAAGCAATCAAATACAGACATAGTATCAGAGACACACAGGCACATAAAGACACAAAACACACACAGAGAAACACACTGATAAAAACATTCACAAAAAGACATATGTACACACAACAAATATATGCTCATATACACAGTTACTCACAAACACAGGAGACATTCATAAACACAAAGTAGCATATCTATACACATACATACAAAGGCACAGAAATGCATTTCGACACCCATAAAGACACAAACACGTACACAGAAACAAACACAAAGACATAAAAACAATCAGACACAAATATACTCACATACACAGCCACACAAGTAGGTATTGAACTGAATCTCAGCACTATTTCCTGTGATACTGTTCTCAGAGAATCAAGAGGGATAAGGTCCACAGAGCTTACAGTGGTATCAGAATCAGTTGACTACACTTATGTAAACCATCTCTTATAGTGAACACCATATATGACAAATATTGGTTTCAGCAAGTGAGAGACTCTTAAAGAATATAGCATTGATGATACCAAGTACCATCCATTGGAATATATAGTACCTGTGAGCAGTCAGAATCTAGTGCTCTCACAGTGTTGATTGGCTGGTTTTCTACTTGTTGAAGAAGCATTTCATGGAGAGCATGGGCCACAGCATACACAGCATTGTATATATCATAAGCATCATCACTGAAGGCCATGTCAAAACTCTGTAGCATTAACCATTCCAGTGAGGCATTCGATGAGCAGTTCACCAGTGTCTTACAGTTAGATGTGGAGGCTTCACAGCTAAAGTACATCCACCCCAGTCCTGCCAGGAATAGGTCTGTGTATTTGGAAGGGTTTAATATCTGAACATAATTTTTAAGACCAGAAATCTCAGCATGGTGGTGTGCAAAAGCAAGAGTCCCATGGAATGAGTCAACTGTGAAGTCTCTCTTACTTGTAGTGACATCCCACTGTGAGGTGGTAACCCATATTCTCTGCATACCCTGTGATACCCACATTCTAAAACACACAGCTAGAGTACTGCCTATGTCACCATAAATAATAACAACATTTGTAGATGATGTCTCAATTTGGTTGTTATACACTTCAGCTCTTGACATGTATAACTCCATGTTGACTGGGATCATGATCACAAAGGCTAAGCAGACTCTTTGGACTTCACTTTCTCCTCTCAGATCTGAGAGAAAATGGAGACCCTGGTCATCATCTGAGATGGCCAGCCCAACCCAGTTCCAGTTGAAATGAAGCATCAAAGAGACCATGGCCAGGGCCAGAGCTGTGTCCTTGGGTGCCATCTGATACAGATTGGGAAATTGTACACGATCATTCAGGATAGGATGGAAAGGTCCATAGGTGAGCTGAAGGACATAAAACGCAGGGAGAAGCATGAGGTAGAGGATTTTCAGAGATCTCAATGAGAGCCCTGAGGTATGTGAAGCACCAGTTTGAAATGACACGAAGGGCAATTTTTTCATATAACTACAGTTATGATACACTGTTAAAAACATGAAAAAAACCACTCTCTACAGTTTGTTCAAGTAAAATCCCCTTGACTGCTAATTCTTCTTCTCATCTACATATCAAACAATGAATTGGAAATGTATTATGATTAATTACATTTGAACTTGATTTACATTAATATGAAGCCAATCTCCCTCTATGCTCTCCTCAGCATCAGGCTAAGCCAAATAATGAGAAAGATTCTATACTTTCCCACCCAAACAACCTCACCTGTGGATATTTGGAGAACTCCAAAAATTGTGCCAGGCTCATGGATGGTGCTAACATTGGTCCTGTAATCATTACAAAGCATTTGGGTTTATCATTACAGATGTAGTTAAGGTGAAGTCTATGCTTTTTTGCAGAATTGTATATGGAATTTTGAAATGTTTGTTTATTATAATTGTCAGTGAACAAGGAAAATACGAGAGACACATTTGGTAGAAGATATAGATTCCTGTTGATTTCTTCCACAGCAAAAGACAAAGGCAGAGCAAACTGGTAGTTTCGAGTTGGTATTCTGAAAATAATGGCACAGGGTATAGTATGGATAAGGCTATATAGGTGAAAGGTTTGTAGTTAATACAAGTACTGTCTTGCATTAAATGTCATGTTCACATATAGCTTGACTAATTCCTCTGTGTTGTAAGGTTGGAAAAACAAGAGATGCTTAAAAGCTTGGCAAAACCCAAAAAGTTGATGAGAGTGAATGTCACAAAACTAAGAAATGTGTTCTTGTCCACTTTGACAGAGATTTTCTCCTTGGCAATTTGAGGACTGGATGCATATTTGATAAATGATATGTGTGTGTATCTGTAGGAAGCTTGAGAATTCAGGTTTCTTGGGGGCCAGAAGAGGAAGCTGGATCCTGCAGAGCTGGAATTTTAAGTGGTTTTGAGGTTCCTGCCAACAAGGGTGGTTGAAACTGAACTCAGATCCTTTGATGGAACAGTAAGTGCTCTTAACTGATGACTCGTGTCTACAGCCCCAGTTTATTACTACTTTCTATATTCTAGATATTCTTCAGTCTAGTATAGCCAGTAGATATTTTTCCATCTGCATAGGCTAAATCTTAACATGCTCATAACATCTTTTAATATAAACAAAATTAGTTTTATGCAATCACACTTTTAAAAATGCAGTCTTATTTCTTGAGTTATTCTATATAGTTAGATGTTTTCTCCATCAGATTCATGCTTTCTGGTCTTACACTAAAGTCTCTGATCCATTTGGACTTGATTATGGAACAGGACAATGGTTGGGAGACACTTCTTTTCAACCTCTGGTTGGCAGGTTTTCCACTAGTATTTCTTGACCCGGCTGTCTCTTCTCCATTTTAAGTATGGGGAGATTGCCTACTATTAAATTGAATATTTTCATTGGCTGTATTTTGATAATGTTTTTCTCTTCTCCCAATTTCTTCTGGGTTCTCCCCAACTATATCTACGTACTTTTACATTGTTTTTTACTCTATTTTTCTTTAAAAACAAAACCAAAATGAGGAGAAAAAAGGCAAAATGAATACCACAAGGGGGTTAGGGATTGAGCTTAGTGATAGAGAACTTGCCTACAAGTGCAAGGATCTGGGTTTGGATCTAAGTTCTGGGGAAAAAAACCATAAAAATGAAAATTAAAATAAACATCAAAAACTAAATAGACATCTGTCTCCATGGGTTGCTAAGTGAAGCGTTTCTTACGAAAATTGGTCTAGACATCAATTTATGAGTATAGCAGAATATCATTAAGAACCCTTCCTTTGACTTTTTTCCATTTTGTTTGGTTCTATCCCAGATCTCTGGGATATCCTGATTCTGAGTCCTGGTCCTCATGAGGGATTTCCTCTCATGGAATGGGTCTCTAGCTGTGTGCCAGTCATCTGTTGGTCACTCTCACAATTTCTGCACCAACGTATCTTGTAGGCCAGACAAATTTTAGCAGCCAAACATTGGGCAGAGCATGGGAAATACTGAAGAAGAGGGAAAGGAAAGATTGTAGGATCCAGTAGTGTCAAGGGCACCACAAGAAAACCCACAGAATCAACTAACATGGGCTCAGAAGGACTCACAGAGACTGAAATGACAACCGGGGAGCCTACATGGGACTGAACTAGACTCTCGGCCTATTTGGTACAATTGTGTAACTTGGTCTTTGTGTAGGACTCCTAGCAGTGAGAGCAGGGGGATGTCTCTGACTCAGTTGCCTGCTTTTGGGACTCATTCCTCCTGCTGGATTTCCTGATCCAACCTTGGTGGAAGAGGAGGTGCCTGTTCTCACTGCAGCTTGATTTAACAAGGCTCACTGATATCTATCCATGGGATTCCTGGCTGTATCTAAAGAATAATAGTGAAGGAGGTTTTGATGTAGTAGAGGGGGAGAACAATGGTATAGGGGACCTAGGAAGAGGGAAGGGAAGGGAAGCTTTGGGTCGAATGTAAAATCAAGAAAATAAATAAATAAAAATATAATAATAAATATGAAAAAAATGAAAAGACGCAAATACACAAAGAAGAACAAAGGAAGGAAAAGATAAAAAAGTCTACAAAAACACCTTTCTATCTATTTTGAGTTGTGGAACCATTCTTGAGCATGGGACTGGTCCTGAAGTGTGTCTAATAATATACTCAGTGAGACTCCACTGGAGGAAACATCTTTTCCTTTTCAAAGCAGATATCTATTTCATATAGCTTCATCTTTAGGGGTGAAATTTGCTGTCCACTTGCTCCTCTCAATTTTGAGACACATGTGTACAGCATTTGAACCTCAACAGGCCTTGGGCATGCTCACACAGTCTGGTTGAGCTTATATATGTCTCAGTGCCATTGTGTCTGCAAGACACTGCTTCCTTGGAGTTATCCATCACCTTTGACTCATAATTCTGTCTGTCTCCTCTTCTGCATATTTTGCTGAGCCTGAATTGAAGGAATTGATGAGACAACTCACTGAAGACAATGTGCTCCTAAGTTCCTCATTCTCTGCACACTGTTCAGTTGTGCAGATTTCTGGGTTAGTTCCAATCTACTACAAGAAGCATCTTTTCTGATGAGACTGAGTGATGCACTGATCAATGGTATAGCAGAATATCATTAGGATTCAATTTATTGCTGAGTTCCTTAAACAGATAATAGTACTAGATTTCCCCCTATGTCTTTGACATGTATACTCTGAGGTTCTGGGAGTATTTATCCATGTCAGGTTGAGTTCCATTTCATGGAGTGGACTTTAAATCCAGTCAGACATTGGTTGGTTAAACCCCGAGTATTTATGCCATTATTGTACTTATGTATCATGCAGGCAGGTCATCACTGTAGATCACAAAGTCTGTAGCTGGATTGGTGGTTACAATATTCTTCTGGTAGAATGCAGAATACCTTCCAGTATCATGAATGCTAGTCAGTGGTGGTGCAGGCTTTAGAGAGCACTAGCTTGACTTCTCCATGTTCATTGAAATAATAAGTGGTGTCTTCTGCAATAAAGCCTTAGAGAAACTTGTGTAGAGTAACCCATAGCCTTGGGAATAGCCAATGATGTTTGGTAGTTTCAATGGGTCCCCTTTAGCTAATGACTCAACAAGATATGTAACCTGTTCCTGGCATTAGATAAATATTTGGTGCAGAAAATGTCTAGCTGGGGCACTGTTACCTCTTTATTTGGTGATTCCATTCAGACTTCCTTTACACATGTAAATACTTTAGGAACCTTCCAAGTAGCAGATTTCCAAATAGTTTTCAACTGGCCTTAAGTATGAGTTGTCCTTCTAAACACACCCACAATTACCACTCTCTGCCATTCCCTCCCTATTTAATCCTCTAATTCTAGTTTGCCCTGTATCTCTGTTTAACAGTATGTTCCATTTTCCCTTCCATGATAGATCCTTTCTACGCTGACCCCTTACTACTTACTTAACTTCTTTGGTTATTCAGATGGTAGCATGCATATCAAAGTTTTAAAAGATAATAGTCACATGTAAAAAAAAAAACACGTATTTGTCTTTTTTTTGGGCGGTGGGGTCTTAAGTACATTCCTCAAGATTATTTTCACTACTTTCAATATTTACTTGTTGATTTCAGCAATTCCTTAAGTAAAGATTATTCATTATTTTATATCCTGACCACAGTTTCCCCTCTTTCCTCTCATCCGAGTCTTTCTCCCACCTCACTTCTTCCCTGCCTTCATCCACTCCTCCTACTTTTCTATTCAGAAAGGGTCAGGCCTCCAACGCTTATCAACAAATTATGCCATATCAAGTATCAGGAAGACTAAGTACCTTCCCTTGTATTAAGGTAGCCCAGGATAAGGAGTAGGGTCCCAATGCCAGCAAAAGTATCAGCGATACCCTCTGTTCCCACTGTTAGGAGTTCTGCAAGAAGACAAAGTTACACAACTGTTACACATATGCAGAACACCTAGGTCATGGCCATACAGGCTCCCTGTTGTTGGTTTAGTCTTTGTGAAATCTTATTATCCCAGGTTAGATGTTTCTGTGGATTTTCTTGTGATGTCCTTGATTGCTCTCGCTCCTATGCTCCTTGCCTTCTCTCTCTCCAGTAGGATTCCCCAAACACAGAACAGTGTCTGACTGTGGGCCTATGGCATTGTTCAGGAATTACTTTTTAAAAAAAAAATTACAACTGAAAAAAAAAGCCACATAGCTCAAATGTGCTATGATTTCATTATCCATTCCTCAGTTGATGAAGTTCTAGGATGCTTACAATTTCCAACAATTATAAATAGAACAAGAACAAAAATGATGATCATGTGTCTCTGTTGCAAGATGCAGAATATTTTGAGTATGTGCCCAAGAATAATATTGCTGGATCTTGAAATAAATAGATTCACAACCTCATGAGGAATTTTCACACTGGTTTCCATAGTGGCTGCACATGTTTTTACCCCCACAAGCAATCAAAAAGTGTTCCCCACTCCTGAAAGCCTCACCAGCATATGCTGTCATTTGTTTTTATTAATCTTGGACATTCTGATTGATGTTAGAGGAATTTTCAAAGTAGTATTCATTTGCATTTCTGTGATGGCTAAGAATGATTTCTTTAAGTGTTATTCAGACATTTGTGTTTAATCTTCTGAGATCACACTGATTAATAGTTTAGCCCATTTTTATTTTGGCTATTATTTGCTTGATGTTCTTATGCATTTGAGATACTAATCCTTAATATTCAGTTTCCTACCAATATTTGTTGAGTAGACTGAATTTTCTTCTTTTTTTAAAGATTTATTTATTTTGTATACAGCATATATGACTGCAGGTCAGAAGAGGGCACCAGATCTCACTATAGATGGTTGTGAGCCAGGATGTCATTGCTGGGAATTGAACTCAGGACCTCTGGAAGAGCAGTCAGTGCTCCTAACTTCTGAGCCACCTCTCCAGCCCCCAAGACTGAATCTTCTACACTAGTTGTTGCTGAAACCTTTGTCAAAGCACAGGTGACTATACCCATGGAATTGAATTATGAGTTTTCCAATTTGCTTTCTTAAAATATTTATATAATACCGAGTAAGCACTGTGATCCTGTGTTACTATTAACCTAGGTTATAAATGGAACACACGTATTGTGATACCTCCAGCACTGGTTCTTTTCTTCACCTGTGCTTGGACTATCTGGAATCTGATTTTTTATGGGAAATTTTGGATTGTTTTTGCCTGTGCTTGTTAGTTATGTTTCAATGGAATTTTGATAGAGAGTACATACAATCTTAGATTATTTTGGTAATGTAACCAAATATTTAAAATTAACATACACATTGATTCTGCAAACCTATCAATATGTCAGATAGTTTCATCTTCCATTGTCTTCTCTTTCTTTCCTTACAGTTACAAAATCTTCACCATGGAGACCCTTGAGTTTCTTGGTTGCATTTATTCCAGGTATTTTATTGTGGGCAGTTATTGTAACTGTGGTTGCTTTCTTGACTTCTTTCTCAGTATCATCATTCCTTGTACACAAAAATGATATTTTGTATCTTGATTTTGTATTCTTCTGTTTTCCTGATGGTATACATTAGGTCTAAGACACACTCCCGGAGTTTTAACCACTTCATGTACAAGTTTATATCATCTCCTGTTGAAAAAATTTTGACTTCTAGTTTTGATTCATTCTGTTCTTTTTTCTGGGCTTATTGTTTTAGCAGAATATGAGCAAGACTTACTTTTGTGATATATAAATGAGCATCTTCCCTCCTTTGGTGTTTTTAAGGGAAAGTTCTCAGTTACCCTCCATTTGATGTAATGCTGGACAAGAGTTTGCCCTGTGCAGACTTCATCCCATTGAGACATTACCCTTCTATCCCTAATGTTTTAGGGATACTGTAGATTGTCAGATGCCTTTTCTGCATCTGTTGAGATGATCATGTCATGCCTGCCTTGTATATTAAAGCTAACTGTGACATTCACTGAGTTTTGGTGTTAAACCATCTTTCCAACCCTAGAATGAGGCTACCTAGTCCACAGCAGATCTTGTGGACACATACTTGAATTTGGATTGCATGTATTTTCTGGAGAATATTTGGTTTAAGTACATCGGTGATATTTGACTTTAATTGCCTTTTTCTTTATTCTGTTTTGATGATTCCTTATCTGGTTCTGGAGTCAGGGACATACTGAGTTTTTAAAATATGATTGTTTCTATTACTTTTCTTTTAATTTCTGAGAATTGTTTGAATGACATTCTTGTTGCATTTTCTTTAGGTATCTGGTAGAAAAATTAAACCAAGATGTGGCAAACACCTTAAGCAAATCTACTCTAATGATTGAGATTGAAAGAGTAAAAAAGCCATCTTCCACCTAAAAATCCACCAGTCTAGTAGTAGTCACTACTAGATGCAAATAAATCTTCCAATAACTAACACCAATGCTATTAAGGTATTAAATTAGTCCATTCAGCAGAAATGAATGAAGGATAATCTAAATATAGATATAAAGGCAGTGTCATTCTGATGTCCAAACAAGATTTATACAAAACAAAACTTATGTGATCATTTAATAAAACACTCATATCTTTTTGAGACAGGGTCAGTTATGTCTCCCTGGCTATCCTGGAATTCACTATATAGACAAAGTTGGTCTTGAAATTACCAGAGACTGCTTATGTCTTCCTCCAGAGTGCTAGGATTACAGACATGCTCTGTCATGACAAGCTATTTGTAGATTCTTAATATAGTACTTTAAAACCAATTAAAGAACACCTTAGATTAAATCATTCACAGTGATCGTAGGCTTCTTTCCAGAGATGCAACAATGGATCAGGATAAGGAAATCTATAAATGTAACATATTGCATAAACGGCTTAAGAAATAAATCACAGTGTCATCTGAACAGATGCAAAAAATACTTGGGACAAAAATTCAACTGCTCTTTGTATCAAAGAACAAAAGAGAAACCATCAACAGGCTTCTGTATTTGAGATCCTAAACACTCCACAGAAAATTATTTACATCAGAATGATAGAATACAAAATTACCACAAAACTCAGTTGCTTCCCTACATACAAAGAACATGATTGCTGAGAAAGAAATTAAGAAAACCGCGGTCACAATTGCCTCAGAAATATTGTAAAGTAAACATAATAAAAACTTGAAGGACATCAATAATGAAAATTTTAAAATAATAAAGAAACTGAATATATCATTAGTAGATGGGGAAATCTTATGCACGTACGTGCATGCGCGTGGACACACACACACACATATATATATTGGAATACTCAATATTGTGAAAATAATTCCTTTAAGAAATAACTGAGAGAACATAAGGGAACTGGATGGTTGAACTGGAATTGGGATGGAGTGGGAGAGCAATGAAAGAGATACCATGATAAAGGGAGACATCAAGGCGAGAGCTAGAAACTGAATACTAGGGAAGTTCCCAGGATTCCACAAGAATACCCCAGCTTAGACTGCTAGAAACAGTGGAGAGAGTGCCTAAACTAGCTTACTCCAGTGATTACATTCGTGAATACCCTGTCATCATAGAGCATTTATCTAGTAACTAATGAACGCACTTGCAGAGATCCACAGCCAAGGACTTTAGTCAAAGAGAGGGAAGAGGGATTCTATGAGCAAGGGATATCGTGATCATGATAGGGAAACCTACAGAGAAAACAAACCAAACTAGTGGGAACTCATGAACTTTGCCCAACAACCTAGGAGCCTCCATGAGACTGGACTAGGCTCTCTGAATAAGGTAGACAGTTGTGTATCTTGATCTGGTTAAGGGGTCCCTTTGGCAGTAGGATCAGGATCAATCCCTGGTGCAGGAGGTTTCTTTTTGGAGCACACTGTCTATGATGGGACACCTTGCACTGCCTTGATGCAGGGAGAGGGCCTTGGACATGCCTCTACTGAATGTACCAGGCTCTGCTGATTCCCCATGGAGGATATCTTATTGGAGGAGGGAATGAATAGTGGTTTGGGGAAGGGAGAAAGCTGGAGAGGAGAGAGGAGGGTGGAGATGGAGATATATGGTTGGTATATAAAATTAATTAACAAAATTAATTAACAAAAAACACACAAGAAAAAGAGGAACAGATGTAAAGGTAAGTATCAGAGCATAAAACATTTAGACTTAAAAACATCAGACACATACATATTTATAGTAGCAGAGATGACCCAGTGTGTAGCCTCTCCATCCCAGTTCTCAAATGTTGACAGCTACCACAGGCAGCTCCTGCCGCTATAGCAAGCGAGAAGGGGAGTAAGCAGTCAACACTCTAAGTGATATCCTAGCTTTTCCTGGATGAAAACACAACATTTGAAATGTAGACATTCCTTTTTGACTCTGAAGATAGAGACAGACCTGACATTTGTAATCCCTTAAAGTCTGTAACTGTGCATGTGTTCAAGTGAGGGAGGACAAAGGACACACCCAAGTACCTCACAGTAGACAGATCTCATACATCCTCCCCATCAAAGATTCAGGGGTGTGGAGTGATCACATGCAGAGTATCTGAAAGCTTAACTTAATGGCTACATGGATGCTCTCTCCAGTGAGGAGTGACACAAATATTAGAGACCCTGCCTCTGGACTAGGAGTCACATGCTTATAGAAGTAACATTAGCAGATCCTGGAAGAGACTTGAATGCACCTTGTGACTACTGAACTCATTGTGGTAGTCTGGAGCTTCTTGTCTTAGGACACCACTGTCTACCTCACAATAGCACCTGTGAAAAGGAAGGCTACATATGATAGATCAAAGTACTGAATGCCGTTTTTAATTTTGCTTTCATCCTTGTAAATGGAGGCTACTCAGAAGAAAATTTTAAAAGTCTCACAGCTTGATAGCGGTAAAACAGTGATTATAAAATATCAAAACATATTTTGCATCCGTTCTTGACAATAAGGTTGGAGAAAAGCACAGAAGCTCACAGCATTGCTATGCCCATTCACACACCTATCACACATTATATACCATGACATTTACATGAAAAATGCAAATACACTTACAGCATATCCAGGGTAAACCTGAAATACACTTTGTCCACTGGTCTCTGCACTGCAAAAAGGTAAAATCCACAACCTGTCACCATATCTCCATGTTTATTTTTATTCTGCTTCGTTCTCCAGAAGCACTTGGGGTGAGTGAGGTTGGACATGAGGAGGTGGATGTTCAGGAGCCAGAAGAAGAAATGCAGAGTGAGCATCAGGTCCTGCTTCCAAGTCTCTAAGCTGGTAGTGTGGTCTGTGGATGCAGAACAGTTTATCAAATGGATAACCATGTATACACATCTGCTTATATGTCTGCTGTCTACTGGAGAGATCACTTATGTGAATGAGATGCCTTACTCTCCAGGTGGGTCCACTACCCTGGAGAAATGTCAAGCACTCTCTGACCTAGGGCTCTGCAGCTGAGGTCCACAGCAGAGGTAAAAAACATGGGCTGGAAAATATATCCAAGAACATCTCAGCCTCAGGTCCTGTGATATCACCTCATATCCCTGGGTATTGAGGCCCATGGGAGAAAGCAATATTGGGCAGATTGGTCCCAGGAAAGTGTCAATGAGTCACCTTTAGAAATGATATCAGCAGAATGTATCAGATGATGGAGAGTTAAATATGAAGGTAAGGAATTGAAACTACCAATGACAACCAGAGTTCATGTCGACACACTGTGTTTTCTTTTCCCAAGTGCAAATGAGAGAGACTCAGTCTCATGTGTATGGCATCCACCATTCATAGAGCATGAGCATTATGGCCCATGCTACATCAGTCACAGAGACCCAATAACCAACCAGTATCCCTGCTCTCCATTTAACAAAGCTCCAACAATGAGGTCAAATCTAGAAATTCCTTGGCTTATACTGTGTTCAGAAATGTCCAGGCCATCATTACCCATGACTAATTAAACTGAGTAATTGAATTATGAAACATGAACTGCTTCCCTGAAGTCAGGTCCTTCTGATGGCTATTTCTTCAACTTTATCCTTCATTATCTATTCATTTCTGCTCGTATTAGAACCCAGTAGTAACTCCAAACCAGCACTGTATTCAGTAGCTTAGAACCCATTAGTAACTGGGATAAAGCCTGTGTTCAATGTGTAAACTGTTCTTATTCCATTGACATGCTCATATATTTTTGGCTGCATTCTAGAATATGTATTGCCAGTCAGAGAGCTCATTGATGAGGGTGGGCTGCGAAAACACCTTTAGATGATATGGACTACAGAGAAAACACCACAAACGTGGGGCAATTTCTTGGTGTGGAGGATTGTAGATATTATTTAGTACTGGAGATGAGGTACATGGGCTGGTGTTCTCTGGATCTTGTAGAATATTTAAAAATCAATACTTAACATATGCATGGCCCCCTGATTCTGTGATGAGCTGCCTAAGACTGTCTAAGATGTGGATATACACAGATGTGATGGGAGTAGACGTTCATAGTATCTTATGACATGCATTCCCCATATGTAAAGCAAATGTTAAACTCCTGGTCAAATTATAATAGGATTATACGACAGGACTGGCAAGAACTGGCACATTCTGTTCTGGAACCTGGACAAAAGCTCCAGTGGCAAATATGGTTCAAAGAGGAATCTAAAAACATAGCAAAACAATGTAGGAGTAAAGGTACACAAGTCTTCAAAAATCAGCTTGTTGGAGAAGGGCCAGTATGCTGCAGTACAAACACAATATTTTTTTTGTAGATCTCGTCCACTTGCCCATCATTGGGTGATCCCCGTGTCTTTCTTGGGGTCCTGTTTTCCAGGTAGTCTTCCTGGTGATGTGAGCGGCAGTCCAGTCATCCTTGCTCCAAATCTAGTATCATTCTATGAGTGAGTACATACCATGTTTGTCTTTCTGAGACTGGGTTACCTCACTCAGGATGATTTTTTCTAGATCCATCCATTTGCCTGCAAACCTCATATGTCATTGTTTTTCTCTGCTGAGTAATATTCCATTGTGTATATGTACCACATTTTGAATATCCATTCTTCAGTTTAAAGGCATCTAGGTTGTTTCCAGGTTCTTGCTATTGCAAACAATGCTGATATGAGCATAGTTGATCAAGTGCCCTTGTGGTATAATTGAGCATTCCTTGGGTATATACCCGAGAGTGGTACAGCTGGATCTTGGGGGAGATTAATTCCCAATTTTCTAAGAAAGCACCATATTGATTTCCAAAGTGGTTGTACAAGCTTGCATTCCCACCAGCAGTGGAGGAGAGTTCCCCTAGCTCCACATCCTCTCCAGCATAAGGTGTCTTCAGTGTTTTTGATCTTAGCCATTCTGACAGGCATAAGGTGGTATCTCAGAGTTGTTTTGATTTGCATTTCCCTGATAATTAGGGATGTTGAGCAATTCCTTAAATGTCTTTCAGCCATTTGAGTTTCCTCTGTTGAGAATTCTCTCTTTAGTTCTATAACCCATTTCTTAATTGGACTGTTGGGCATTTTGATGTCTAATTTCTTGAGTTCCTTATATATTCTGGATATCAGTCCTCTGTCAGATGTGGGTTTGGTGAAGGCCTTTTTCCATTCTGTAGGCTGTCACTTTGCCTTGTTGACTGTATCCTTTGCTCTACAAAAACTTCTCAGTTTCAAGAGGTCCCGTAGATTGATTATTTCTCTTAGTGTCTTTGCTACTGGTGTTATATTTAGGAATTGATCTCCTATGCCAATGCATTCAAGACTACTTCCTACTTTCTCTTCTAACAGGTTCAGAGTAGCTAGATTTATATTGAGGTCTTTGATCTACTTGGACTTAAGTTTTGTGCATGGTGATAAATATGGATCTATTTACAGCCTTATACATGCTGATATCCAGTTATGCCAGCACCATTTGTTGAAGATGCTTTTTTTTTTCATTGTGCACTTTTGGCTTTTTTGTCAAAAATTATATGTACATAGGTGTGTGGATTAATGTCAGGGTCTTCAATTAGATTCCATTGGTCCACATGTTGTTATTTATACCAGTACCAAGCTGTTTTTACTACTGTAGATCTATAGTAGAGCTTGAAGTCAGGGATCATGATGCCTCCAGAGGTTGTTTTATTGTACAGGATTCTTTTGGTTATCCTGGGTTTTTTTTTCCATATGAAGTTGAGTATTATTCTTTCTAGGTCTGTGAAGAACTGTGTTCATATTTTAATGGGGATTACATTGAATCTGTACATTGCTTGTGCTAAAATTGCCATTTTTACTATGTTAGTCCTGCCTATCCATGAGCATGGGAGATCTTTCCATTTTCTGAGATCTTTTTCAATTTCTTTTTTCAGGGACTTAAAGTTCTTGTCATATAGGTCTTTCACTTGCTTGGTTAGTGTTACCCCAAGGTATTTTATGTCATTTATGGATATTGTAAAGGGTATTGTATCTCTGCTATCCTTCTCAGCCTGTTTGTCAATTGTATAAATGAGGGCTACTGATTTCTTTTTAGTTGATCTTGTATCCTGCTATGTTGCTAAAGGTTTATAAGCTGTATCAGTTCCTTGGTTGAATCTTTGGGGTCACTTATGTATACCATCATGTCATCTGCAAATACAGAAAGCTTGACTTCTTCCTTTCCAATTTCAAACACAATATTTATATGATATCCAAACCCTAATTCTATGTTGAATGGCAGCCTTGAATGCATGGGACAGAGCTGAGGGACCAGGAAAAAAACTGAGTCATTTAAAAAGTTTATACAGGGCCCAAAAATCTTTCACACATTTCTTAAAAGGACTGACTTCAGCAGTAAAGAGAATGGTCCCAAATGCAGAAGCTAGTCAGATAATAATTGAATCTTTTGAGAACACAAATGCGGCAATGCAAGAGAATAATCAGGCCATTAAAGGCAAGATCTGCACCTGTGGAAGATTGGATTAAAAACATGGTTAATGTTGCATCTCATGACCATGATGATATGTGGATTGGAGAAGCAATTTCAAGAGGTTTGAGGAATGTCAGATGTATTGGATGTGGAAAGCAAAGACATTTGAAAAGTGACTTAAACAGGGAATTCCTAGAAACAATGTTTCTTCAAGGAACAATGGCAACAGAATGTCCCTTCCTTCTGGAGTATGCAGAAGGTGTGGTAAGGGAAAACACTGGACCAACAAATGTAGATAAACAAGGGACAGGCAAGGTAATACTTTGCCTTGCTCTTTGAGAAACTACAGAGGGGCCTCAGGCAGGCCCCGAAAATGAATCCCATTCATACCTTTCCTGCAGTCATAGAGGAAACCCCTACTTAGAGCAATTAAATAACCAAATGCCTATTGGAATAAACCAGGCTACTCGGAGTAATGGAACAACTGAGACAGAAAGAACAGAAAATTCAGGAGAAAACATGAAGGAATTATTTTGGCAAACTTCTGTAAATGAACAAAGACCAAAATTAACAATAAAAATAAATGGTGTTTTGTTGTCTGGTCTGGTAGACACAGGTGCTGACATGACCATAATTGCACCAGAATTTTGGCATCCAACTTGGCCTCTTCAGGAGGTAACTGTTCAAATGTTAGGAATTGGAACATTATCTCATGTGAAACAGAGTGCAAGATGGCAGAAGGACAGAGAGGAAAGTTAAAATCATATGTGACTAACATAGCTATGAACCTGTGGGGACGAGACCTGTTGCAACAATGGAATACTCAGATTAACATTCCTCCAATCTAAGAAAAAAATTAAAAACTAGCACATGTTTCTGAGAAAAATATTAGAAGATATTCTAATGAGTGGTCACCAATCATCCGTATTATACAAGAACAGGGCACAACAAGTGATGATCTACCAAAGACACCAACAGCTCTACCTTTAAAATGGTTAACAGACAAGCCTGTATGGGTTCAGCAATGGTCTTTAACAACCAAGAAACTCCAGGATTTAGAAGAGCTGGTAGAAGAACAGTTAATTGCTCTGCATATTGAAGAATCAACCAGCCTTTGGAATTCTCCTGTATTTGTTATTAAAAAGAAATCTGGTAAATGGGGAATAGTAACAGACCTTAGAGCAATTAGCAAAGTCATTCAGCCAATGGGCTCTCTACAATCTTGAATTCCTTTGCCTACTCTGTTACCTAAAGGATGGCCTCTCATAGTTATTGAGACTTTCTTTTCAATAGCCTTACAAGAAAAAGACAGAGAAAGATTCCCTTTCACGGTGCCTACTTACAATAATTCTCAACCGGTTAAAAAATTTCAATGAAGAGTCCTCCCACAGGGAATGTTGAATAGCCCAACTCTGTGCCAATATTTTGTACAACAGCCATTGGAAATGATATGTAAAAAATTTACTAAATCTATAATTTATCATTATATGGATATTTTATTAGCTGACTCAAATACAGATACTTTAGAAAGAATGTTTGAAGAAGTAAAGAAAATATTGCCTTGCTGGGGATTGCAAATTGCTCCAGAAAAGATACAAAGAGGAGATTCTATTAATTATTTAGGATATAAAATAGGTCTACAAAAAATTAGACATCAAAAGGTGCAAATTAGGAGAGATCGACTACAGACACTTAATGACTTTCAAAGATTATTTAGAGACATTTCTCATCTACGAACTATTGTTGATGTAAAAAAGGATAAACTGAATAATTTGTTCAAAACCTTAGAAGGTGATAAAGACTTAAATAGTCCAAGAGAATTACTGGTCTTGGAAGAAAAGAAAGTACATGAAGAACACGTTGATCGTATTGATCCAAAGCTGGATTGCATTTTAGTTATTTTACCCTCTAAGCATTCTCCTACAGGAATATTAATGCAGAGGGAAGATATTATATTGGAATGGATATTTTTACCAAATAAAACAAATAAAAAATTGAAAACTTTATGTGGAAAAAATTTCTGACTTGATTTTGAAAGCAAAATTGAGACTTCATCAAATAGCAGGAATAGACCCAGCAGAAATTGTTGCACCTTTAACTAAGGAGGATATTGAAATATTATGGACAGAAAGTAAACCTTGGCAAAGAACTTGCAGTAATTTTTTGGGAGAAATTAACAGCAAATATCCCAAAAGTGGTAGAATTGATCTTATAAAGAGAGCTGATTGGATCTTGTCTCAAATTGTATGGGAAAAAACCCATATCCAGAGTTCATACATTTTATACAGATGCAAACAAACAAGGAAAGGCAGGTTACAAATCAGAAAATTTAAGTAAAGTGGTTCAAAGTCCTTATAATTCAGTTCAAAAATCGGAACTGTATGCTGTTCTGTTGGTATTTATGGATTTTTCAGAATCCCTCAACATAGTTACTGACTCTCAGTATGCTGAAAGAGTGGTATTACATATTGAGACTGCAAAATTTATCCCTGATGCTTCAGAATTAACTTCACAATTTATTCAATTACAAGATACAATCAGGAAAAAGAGTCATCCTTTATATATAACTCACATCCAATCCCATACTGGTCTGCCAGGCCCTCTAGCACAAGGTAATGATGAGACTGATAAATTATTGATAGGAAATGTGCTGGAAGCCTCATGTGTGTGCAGAGATGAAGCCACACACACATAGCCAAGAAGAATGGACAGCTGAATTCAAAACACATCAACGATGTCCAGAATTTAAAATCCTGAATCATGACATGACACTAGTGGAATTCAGGTCTTTCTGGTACATGGAGTGCTCTCACCAAATGTGAGGTCAAACTGTTGACCTTGTTTACATCCTAGTTCACAAATGAGTCTGTGAGATACGCTAAGCCTATAGGCTGAAGATGATTCCCCAACACTGCAAAGAAACCTCAGGTGACTCTCCAGGCAGCTGGCTGTTTCTGTCAACTCACATTTTTTTTGAAGCTGCTTGCATGCACTTCCTGTTTTTATTTTTGTTAGGTAATATTATTTCCTTCTTGGGTCTCTGAGGGAGTTGAAGATTAGTTAGTTAGAGTTTAAGATTAGTTAGTTAGAGTTGAAGATTAGTTAGGATAAAAAGTGAAATAGGTACATTATGGACTTAACAAAATAGGATAGATAATGGAATTATTTTCTCTGAATTTGTCAAATACAAATAGACTAGACATTTTTTTAGGTATTACTTGTATATGTGGTATATAGTTATTGTATTTTTGTATATAGTTTTTCTTATATTAGTTATAACTTTTTTCCTTTTTTATTAAAATAGATACAGGGAAATATGGTGACATTTTATTTGTACTAAAATATGATTTTATTTGTATATTAAAGTAGCCTGGAGGTCAGAGCTAATAGCAAGCCATAGCAGAAGCTGGGCAGTGCTGGTGTACGCCTTTAATCCCAGCCCTTGGGAGGCAGAGCTAGGCGGATCTCTGTGTGTTCAAGATACAGCCAACATGAAGACACATGCCTTTAATCTTGATACCAACCTTAGAAGACCTGGAGGTCTGCACAGACAGGCAGTGATGAGGAGATCATGTGGTTGGGTTTACAACCAATGAGAAGTTAGAATAGAAAGTCAATATAAAGGACAAACACATAGGAAGTAGGTCTCTTGCTCAGGAGGACAGCAACGTCAGTGAAGGGTAAGGTTTTCAGCTCTTAGCTATTGCTCTGACTTCTTGGACTTTCATCTCTGCATTGGCTCTGTGATTTTTATTTAACAAGACGGTTACATCTACATTTGGTGCCCAATGTGCCAAATCCACTAAGAGGATTCCATGTCTTGGGACTGGTTCTCTATGGTCTTGGATGAAATCATACTGATTGTGGCTGGAGAAGATCCTAAAAAATACTTTTATGCATACTGTTTGTTATTCTGAAAGCAAGGCCTCAGATTCAATGCCTGAGGGAAGTAATTATTGGGTAATTACACAGCAGAGTGAAGAATCCTTTTAGAAAGAACTTGGGATGGTTCAAGGGATAACTCCAGTCACCAATAAAATTATAAACAAATACTTACACACACGAGCTATGTATATACATGCTGGACCCTGCAGAGCCCACCTTATCAAACTCATGAGTGGGCAGATACTTTGTTAATATGCTGTGCTCGTGGATTTTTATCTCTTGCTTTCTGCAGATTCCTATTCTTGTGTGCTCCTACAGAAGCAGCGAGTGCTTAGTCAGAATGAATTACCATTTAACTGGTGAAGGAAATGTGGTAATTGTTGGATTTTTCCCAGCTTATGCTGTCTGCCCACTCAACAAAACAATTGATTGGTTAATGACTAAATTTTTTTTTTAAATTTTTATTTTGCAATACAATTCAGTTCCACATATCAGCCACAGATTCCCTTGTTCTCCCCCCTCCCGCCCCCCTCACCCTCCCCCCCAGCCCGCCCCCGATTCCAGGGCAAAGCCATCCCCACAGACTGAGATCAACCTGGTGGACTCAGTCCAGGCAGGCCCAGTCCCCTCCTCCCAGGCCGAGCCAAGGGATCCTGCATAGGCCCCAGGTTTCAAACAGCCAACTCATGCAATGAGCACCGGACCCGGTGCCACTGCCTGGATGCCTCCCAAACAGATCAGGCCAATCAACTGTCTCACCCACTCAGAGGGCCTGATCCAGTTGGTGACCCCTCAGCCATTGGTTCATATTTCATGTGTTTCCGTTCGTTCGGCTATTTGTCTCTGTGCTTAATCCGACCTTGGTCACAACAATTCTCGCTCATATAAACCCTCCTCATTCTCGCTAATTGGACTCCCAGAGATCCACCTGGGGCCTAGTCATGGGTCTCTGCATCCAGATCCCTCAGTAGTTGGATGAGGTTTCTAGCACGACAATTAGGGTGTTTGGCCATCCCATCACCAGAGTAGGTCAGTTCGGACTGTCTCTCGACCATTGCCAGCAGTCTGTTGTGGGGGTATCTTTGTGGATTTCTGTGGGCCTCTCTAGCACTTTGTTTCTTCCTATTCTCATGTGGTCTTCATTTACCATGGTCTCCTATTCTTTGTTCTCCCTCTCTGTTGTTGATCCAGCTGGGATCTCCCACTCACCCAAGCTCTCTTTCCCTCGACCCTCGCCCTTCACTACCCCCACTCATGTCCAGGCTGTTCATGTAGATCTCAACCCATTTCTCTGTCATTGGGCGATCCCTGTGTCTTTCTTGAGGTCCTGTTTTCCAGGCAGCCTGCCTGGTGATGTGAGTAGCAGTCCGGTCATCCTTGTTCCACATCTAGTATCCTGTTATGAGTGAGTACATACCATGTTTGTCTTTCTGAGTCTGGGATACCTCACTCAGGATGATTTTTTCTAGATCCATCCATTTGTCTGCAAACCTCATGATGTCATTGTTTTTCTCTGCTGAGTAGTATTCCATTGTGTATATGTACCACATTTTGTTTATCCATTCTTCCGTTGAAGGGCATCTAGGTTGTTTCCATGTTCTGGCTATTACAAACAATGCTGATATGAACATAGCTGAACAAGTGCTCTTGTGGTGTGGTTGAGCATTCCTTGGGTATATGCCCAAGAGTGGTATAGCTGGATCTTGGGGGAGATGGATTCCCAATTTTCTAAGAAATCGCCATATTGATTTCCAAAGTGGTTGTACAAGCTTGCATTCCCACCACAGTGGAGGAGAGTTCCCCTAGCTCCACATCCTCTCCAGCATAAGGTGTCTTCAGTGTTTTTGATCTTAGCCATTCTGACAGGCATAAGGTGGTATCTCAGAGTTGTTTTGATTTGCATTTCCCTGATGATTAGGGATGTTGAGCAATTCCTTAAATGTCTTTCAGCCATTTGAGTTTCCTCTGTTGAGAATTCTCTGTTTAGTTCTATAGCCCATTTCTTAATTGGACTGTTGGGCATTTTGGTGTCTAATTTCTTGAGTTCTTTATATATTCTGGATATCAGTCCTCTGTCAGATGTGGGATTGGTGAATATCTTTTCCCATTCTGTAGGCTGTCGCTTTGCTTTGTTGACCGTATCCTTTGCCCTACAAAAGCTTCTCAGTTTCAAGAGGTCCCATTGATTGATTGTTTCTCTCAGTGTCTGTGCTACTGGTGTTCTATTTAGGAAGTGGTCTCCTATGCCAATGCATTCAAGACTACTTCCTACTTTCTCTTCTAGCAGGTTCAGAGTAGCTGGATTTATGTTGAGGTCCTTGATCCACTTGGACTTAAGTTTTGTGCACGGTGATAGATATGGATCTATTTGCAGCCTTCTACATGTTGATATCCAGTTTTGCCAGCACCATTTGTTGAAGATGCTTTCTTTTTTCCATTGTGCACTTTTGGCTTCTTTGTCAAAAATTATTTGTTCATAGGTGTGTGGATTAATGTCAGGGTCTTCAATTCGATTCCATTGGTCCACATGTCGGTTTTTATGCCAGTACCAAGCTGTTTTTATTACTGTAGCTCTATAGTACAGCTTGAAGTCAGGGATCGTGATGCCTCCAGAGGTTGTTTTATTGTACAGGATTCTTTTGGCTATCCTGGGTTTTTTGTTTTTCCATATGAAGTTGAGTATTATTCTTTCTAGGTCTGAGAAGAATTGTGTTGGTATTTTGATGGGGATTGCATTGAATCTGTAGATTGCTTTTGGTAAGATTGCCATTTTTACTATGTTAGTTCTGCCTATCCATGAGCATGGGAGATCTTTCCATTTTCTGACATCTTCTTCAATTTCTTTTTTCAGGGACTTAAAGTTCTTGTCATATAGGTCCTTCACTTGCTTGGTTAGTGTTACCCCAAGGTATTTTATGTCATTTGTGGCTATAGTAAAGGGTGATGTATCTCTGATTTCCTTCTCCGCTTTTTTGTCCATTGTATATAGGAGGGCTATTGATTTTTTTGAGTTGATCTTGTATCCTGCTATGTTGCTGAAAGTGTTTATAAGTTGTATCAGTTCCTTGGTGGAATCTTTGGGGTTGCTCAAGTATACTATCATGTCATCTGCAAATAGGGAAAGCTTGACTTCTTCCTTTCCGATTTGTATCCCCTTAATCTCCTTATGTTGTCTTATTGCTCTGGCTAGAACTTCAAGTACTATATTGAATAAGTATGGGGAGAGCGGACAGCCTTGCCTCATTCCTGATTTTAGTGAAATTGCTTTGAGTTTCTCTCCATTTAATTTGATGTTGGCTGTTGGCTTGCTGTAAATTGCCTTTATTATGTTTAGGTATGTTCCCTGTATTCCTGATCGCTCCAAGACCTTTATCATGAAGGGGTGTTGGATTTTGTCAAATGCCTTTTCAGCATCTAGTGAGATGATCATGTGGTTTTTTTCTTTGAGTTTGTTTATATGGTGTATCACATTGACAGACTTTCGTATGTTGAACCATCCTTGCATCCCTGGAATGAATCCTACTTGATCATGGTGGATAATTGTTTTGATGTGTTCTTGGAGTCTGTTTGCCAGTATTTTATTGAGTATTTTTGCATCAATGTTCATGAGGGAGATCGGTCTGTAGTTCTCTTTCTTTGTTGTATCCTTGTTTGGTTTGGGAATCAGGGTAATTGTAGCCTCATAGAAGGAGTTTGGTAATGTTCCTTCTGTTTCTATTGTATGGAAAAATTTAGAGAGTATTGGTATTAACTCTTCTTTGAAGATCTGGTAGAATTCTGCACTGAAACCATCTGGTCCTGGGCTTTTTTTGGTTGGGAGACTTTTAATGACTGTTTCTATTTCGTTAGGGGTTATTGGACTATTTAAATAGTTTATCTGGTCTTGATTTAATTTAGGTATGTGGTAACTATCCAGAAAATTATCCATTTCTTTTAGGTTTTCCAGTTTTGTGGAATAGAGGTTTTTGAAGTATGACCTGATGATTCTCTGGATTTCCTCAATGTCTGTTGTTATGTCCCCCTTTTCATTTCTGATTTTGTAGATTTGGATGCTCTCTCTCTGTCTTTTGGTTAGTTTGGATAAGGGCTTGTCTATCTTGTTGATTTTCTCAAAGAACCAACTCTTTGTTTCATTAATTTTTTTTTTTTAGAGAAGTAAAGCAATTTTAATTTTTTTTTAAATTTTTATTTTGCAATACAATTCAGTTCTACATATCAGCCACAGATTCCCTTGTTCTCCTCCCTCCCGCCCCCCTCACCTTCCCCCCAGCCCGCCCCCCATTCCAATCTCCTCCAGGGCAAAGCCTTCCCCACAGACTGAGATCATCCTGGTGGACTCAGTCCAGGTAGGTCCAGTCCCCTCCTCCCAGGCCGAGCCAAGGGACCCTGCATAGGCCCCAGGTTTCAAACAGCAAACTCATGCAATGAGCACAGGACCCGGTCCCACTGCCTGGATGCCTCCCAAACAGATCAGGCCAATCAACTGTCTCACCCACTCAGAGGGCCTGATCCAGTTGGTGACCCCTCAGCCATTGGTTCATATTTCATGTGTTTCCGTTTGTTTGGCTATTTGTCTCTGTGCTTTATCCGACCTTGGTCTCAACAATTCTCGCTCATATAAACCCTCCTCATTCTCACTAATTGGACTCCCAGAGATCCACCTGGGGCCTAGTCATGGATCTCTGCATCCAGATCCCTCAGTAGTTGGATGAGGTTTTTAGCACGACAATTAGGGTGTTTGGCCATCCCATCACCAGAGTAGGTCAGTTCGGACTGTCTCTCGACCATTGCCAGCAGTCTGTTGTGGGGGTATCTTTGTGGATTTCTGTGGGCCTCTCTAGCACTTTGTTTCTTCCTATTCTCATGTGGTCTTCATTTACCATGGTCTCCTATTCCTTGTTCTCCCTCTCTGTTGTTGATCCAGCTGGGATCTCCCACTCACCCAAGCTCTCTTTCCCTCGACCCTCGCCCTTCACTATCCCCACTCATGTCCAGGCTGTTCATGTAGATCTCATTCCATTTCTCTGTCGTTGGGCGATCCCTTTGTCTTTCTTGGGGTCCTGTTTTCCAGGTAGCCTGCTTGGTGATGTGAGTAGCAGTCCAGTCATCCTTGTTCCACATCTAGTATCCTGTTATGAGTGAGTACATACCATGTTTGTCTTTCTGAGTCTGGGATACCTCACTCAGGATGATTTTTTCTAGATCCACTGTTTCATTAATTTTTTGTATTGTTCTCTTTGTTTCTATTTTATTGATTTCAGCTCTCACTTTGATAATTTCCTGGCATCTATTTTTCCTGGGAGACTTTGCTTCTTCCTGTTCTAGAACTTTCAGGTGTGCTTTTAAGTCACTAGTGTGAGATTTCTCCAGCTTATTTATGTGGGCGTTTAGTGCTATGAATTTCCCTCTTAGTACTGCTTTCATAGTGTCCCATAGGTTTGGATATGTGGTGTCTTCATATTTGTTGATCTCTAGGAAGTCTTTAATTTCTTTCTTTATTTCTTCCTTAACCCATTGGTGATTCAGTTGGGTATTGTTCAGTTTCCATGAGATTGTAGGTTTTCTGTAGTTTTTGTTGTTGTTGAAATGCAACTTTAGAACATGGTGGTCTGATAGAACACAGGAGGTTATTCCAATTGTTTTGTATCTGTTTAGATTTGTTTTGTGACCAAGTATGTGGTCGATTTTAGAGAAGGTTCCATGGGGTGCTGAGAAGAAGGTATATTCTTTTTTGTTAGGATGGAATGTTCTGTAGATGTCGATTAAGTCCATTTGAGTCATGACATCAATTAAGTCCTTTATTTCTCTGTTAAGTTTCGATTTGGGGGATCTGTCCAGTGGTGAAAGTGGGGTGTTGAGGTCTCCCACTATTAATGTGTGGGGTTTTATATGTGATTTAAGCTTTAATAATGTTTCTTTTACATATGTGGTTGCCCTTGTGTTTGGGGCATAAATGTTCAGAATTGAGACTTCATCTTGGTGGATCTTTCCTGTGATGAGTATGTAATGCCCTTCTTGATCTCTTTTGATTGATTTTAGTTTGAAGTCTATTTTGTTGGATATCAGGATGGCTACACCCGCTTGTTTCTTAAGACCGTTTGATTGGAAAGTCTTTTCCCAGCCTTTTATTTTTAGGTAGTGTCTATCTTTGAATTTGAGATGTGTTTCTTGTATGCAGCAGAAAGATGGGTCCTGCTTTCGTATCCATTCTGTAAGCCTATGTCTTTTTATAGGTGAATTAAGTCCATTGATATTGAGGGATATTAATGTCCTGTGATTGTTCATTCCTGTTATTTTTTGGTGGTGATGTGTGTGTACTTTTCTTCGTTGGGGTTTACTGCTGTGGCTTTATCTATTGCCTGTGTTTTTGAGGGTGTATCTGACTTCCTTAGGTTGGAATTTTCCTTCTAGTGCTTTCTGTAGGGCTGGATTTGTGGATAAATATTGTTTAAATCTGGCTTTGTCATGGAATGTCTTGTTCACTCCATCTATGATGATTGAAAGTTTTGCTGGGTATATTAGTCTAGGCTGACATCCATGGTCTCTTAGTGTCTGCATTACATCTGTCCAGGACCTTCTGGCTTTCAAAGTCTCCATTGAGAAATCGGGTGTTATTCTAATAGGTTTGCCTTTATATGTCACTTGGCCTTTTTCCTTTGCTGCTCTTAATATTCTTTCTTTATTCTGTACGTTTAATTGTTTAATTATTATGTGGCGAGGGGACTTTTTTGGGGGGTCTAGTCTGTTTGGTGTTCTATAGGCTTCCTGTATCTTCATAGGCATTTCCTTCTTTAAGTTGGGAAAGTTTTCTTCTATGATCTTGTTGAATATATTTTCTGTGCCCTTGAGTTGGTATTCTTCTCCTTCTTCTACCCCTATTATTCGTAGGTTTGGTCTTTTCATGGTGTCCCAAATTTCTTGGACATTTTGGTTCATGACTTTGTTGACTTTAGTGTTTTCTTTGACTGATGAATCTATTTCTTCTATTGTATCTTCAACGCTAGTGATTCTCTCTTCCATCTCTTGCATTCTGTTGTTTATACTTGCATCTGAAGTTCCCAATCGTTTTCTCAGATTTTCTATTTCCAGCATTCCCTCTGTTTGTGTCTTCTTCATTTTTTCTATTTCCCTTTTCAGGTCTTGGACTGTTTCCTTCATTTGTTTCATTGATTTTTCTTGATTTTCTTTCAGTATTTTATTGTTCTCTTCCTGGACTTTATTGATTTCTTCTAATTTGTTTGCCCTTTCCTCTAGTTGTTTACAACGTTCTTCACATTTTTTTGTCTTTTCCTCTACACGAGCCTCTAGCTTCTTCATGATGACATTCATAAGGCTATTGTCTTCTGCTTCTTCCAATTTTTGATGTTCAGGTCTAGGTGTTGGAGGAGGGCTAAGGCCTGGTGATGGTGTATTGCTATTCATTTTGTTGTATGTGTTTCTGCCTTGACGTCTGCCCATCTCCTTGTGGTTCGTTCTTGCCCTTATCCGCACCCTTGGTTCAGACAGAGCTGACAGATTCAGGAAGTCTCTCTCTCTTGTCCAGATGGGAGCTCTCTTGTCCAAATTGGAAGTCCGGGGCAGGATGGGAGCTCTTGTTCAGAAGGGATGTCCGGGGGAGGATGGGTGCTCTCCTCTCTCTCTCTCTCTCTCTCTCTCTCTCTCTCTCTCTCTCTCTCTCTCTCTCTTTTCCAGATGGGAAATCCAGGGCAAGATGGGAGCTGGGGGCCAGCCTCTAAGTCTCAAGAAGAGGCTTGGGGCTCAGGCAGATGGGCGTGGGGGCAGGGCGTGGAGACTGCAGGGTCTGCTGGGGGTCTTGGAGAAGGAGATCCTTCCCGGTGGGGCTAGAAGGGAACCTGCCCGGGGACCAGAACCTGGGGCCAAGTTGGGCAGGTCTTCCCCGGAGTGGCTGGTGCCCAGGGATGGGGTCCGGGCAAGCTAGGGCACTCACCTGTGCTTCAGAAGGGGAGTCCTGGGCAAGATGGGAGCTGGGGGGCCCGGCCTCTAAGTCTCAGGAAGAGGCTTGAGGCTCAGGCAGATGGGCGTGGGGGCAGGGCGTGGAGACTGCAGGGTCTGCCAGGGGTCTTGGAGAAGGGGATCCTTCCCGGTGGGGCTAGAAGGGCACCTGCCAGGGGACCAGAACCTGGGGCCAAGTTGGGCAGGTCTTCCCCAGAGTGGCTGGTGCCCAGGGATGGGGTCCGGGCAAGCTAGGGCACTCACCTGTGCTTCAGAAGGGAAGTCCTGGGCAAGATGGGAGCTGGGGGGCCCGGCCTCTAAGTCTCAGGAAGAGGCTTGAGGCTCAGGCAGATGGGCGTGGGGGCAGGGCGTGGAGACTGCAGGGTCTGCCAGGGGTCTTGGAGAAGGGGATCCTTCCCGGTGGGGCTAGAAGGGCACCTGCCCGGGGACCAGAACCTGGGGCCAAGTTGGGCAGGTCTTCCCCAGAGTGGCTGGTGCCCAGGGATGGGGTCGGGGGCAAGCTAGGGCACTCACCTGTGCTTCAGAAGGGAAGTCCTGGGCAAGATGGGAGCTGGGGGCCGGCCTCTAAGTCTCAGGAAGAGGCTTGGGGCTCAGGCAGATGGGCGTGGGGGCAGGGCGTGGAGACTGCAGGGTCTGCCAAGGGTCTTGGAGAAGGGGATCCTTCCCGGTTGGGGTAGAAGGGCACCTGCCCGGGGACCAGAACCTGGGGCCAAGTTGGGCAGGTCTTCCCCAGAGTGGCTGGTGCCCAGGGATGGGGTCAGGGGCAAGCTAGGGCACTCACCTGTGCTTCAGAAGGGAAGTCCGGGGCAAGATGGGAGCTGGGGGCCGGCCTCTAAGTCTCAGGAAGAGGCTTGGGGCTCAGGCGGATGGGTGTGGGGGCAGGGCGTGGAGACTGCAGGGTCTGCCAGGGGTCTTGGAGAAGGGGATCCTTCCCGGTGGGGCTAGAAGGGCACCTGCCAGGGGACCAGAACCTGGGGCCAAGTTGGGCAGGTCTTCCCCAGAGTGGCTGGTGCCCAGGGATGGGGTCGGGGGCAAGCTAGGGCACTCACCTGTGCTTCAGAACGGAAGTCCGGGGCAAGATGGGAGCTGGAGGCCAGCCTCTAAGTCTCAGGAAGAGGCTTGGGGCTCAGGCAGATGGGCGTGGGGGCAGGGCGTGGAGACTGCAGGGTCTGCCAAGGGTCTTGGAGAAGGGGATCCTTCCCAGTGGGGCTAGAAGGGCACCTGCCCGGGGACCAGAACCTGGGGCCAAGTTGGGCAGGTCTTCCCCAGAGTGGCTGGTGCCCAGGGATGGGGTCGGGGGCCGACTTCCAAGTTATTTTATCAGCTTGGCGTGCAGGAGGAACAGTGGTCCTTAGGAAAAAAGGTCTGTCCCCAATCCCCTTTTATCCAGCTTAGGGGTGGGCATGATGGGCTGAGTTTGTCCTTGGTCAAACTTCCCCAACCCTTTGCCAGGCAGAAAGCCTGTCTTTAGCATCATTTGGGTCACTTTATCATAGGGACTTATCATAATGACCCCCATCTGTGTCAAAATGTCTCTTCCCCACAAGTTGGTTGGCAACCCCTCAACTATAAAGGGCCTTACTGTTCCAGTATTTCCCTTGGGGTCTTTCCATTTTAAGAATTTAGAGCTTTGTAACATATTTTGTATTTGGCCTATTCCCTTTAAATGTGTGGCAGTGGGTTCCAGTGGCCATGAATCAGGCCAGTATTTTTTTGCTATAATGGTGGCATCAGTGCCTGCATCAAGGATACCCGAAAATTGTTTCCCCTCCAAGGAGAGGTTGAGTATAGGCCAGCCCTCTGTTAATTATTGTACCTAAAATATATCTGAAGATCCTGGTGTTGAGTGACCACGAGTTGGTCCCTTATGGGAAAATCGTCCAACTATCGGGAGAGGAAGGGCCTGCGCGATGCGGTGGCCTGCAGGGATGGTGATAGGACCCTGAGAGGCCATAGCCAGGCATTTTATTTCTCCTTGATAGTCAGCATCTACTGTGGAGGGAACAATGGAGAGCCTTTGTAGTGAGCTGGAGGCTCGGCCTATAATTAGGAAGAACATATCAGGTGGGGGAGGGCCAAGGACCCAGGTTTCTATAATCACCATGCCCTCTTCCAGGTTTACAACCAGGGTGGTGGGGGAACAGAGGTCCAATCCTGCACTTCCTGGTGTGGCTCGGGATAGGCCTGAGAAAGCTGAGCCAAGGCTGTCTGGGGCAGCAGGGTCCCGTGTTCCCAATTGTTGCTGAAGGGGTTGTTGGGGTTACAAGGGATAGTAATGGATGGATGGGGCCCCAAAACGGGGCCTGCATCCCATTTCCCGATACCGCAGACAATGGCTGGCCATTAATATCAGTCCTGGAGCGGCAGTCCTTGGCCCAATGTCACCCCCTTTTGCATCAAGGGCAGAGCCCTGGGGGTGGAATGTTTAGATTATTATTAAAAGAGGATCCTTCACCTTGGGTGCTAGGGCACTCTCTGGCAAAATGTCCAGGGCGCCCACATTTGAAACAGTTCTTCACTCCATAATTCGGTCCTCTGATGGGCACCTGAAGCACAGCACCTATGGCCATACTAATGGATTTAGAGATCTTGTGATCAAAGGAGTCTACATCATTACATAGCTTGATCATGCTATTGAGATCCATGGCCTTAGTTTTGCCTCTTAAGGCTGCTTTGCAGGCTGCATTGGCATTTTCTATGGCCAATTGTTTAACCATAATATTTTCCAACCCATCCTCTCCCAGGATTCATTCGGCTGCTTCTAGTAGCCTGGCAACAAACTGGGCATAAGGTTCACTGTTGTCTTGGACTATCTTAGGGAAGTAGTAGCTGTCCCTGTCTCAGGCACAGCCCGCCAGGGAGCCATCGCTGCCTGGGCTGTTTATACCAGCAGCCCTGCTGGGAGTTTTTGTTGCTTTTCCTCCATGGCATACTTACTCCTTCCCGTAATTTTATCCCAAGACCATGAGGCCATCTGGGAGCCCTTTTTATTTATGACGGCCTGTGTTTCAGCTCTATCTAAAAATTCAGCCTTCCAGGTCAAAAATTGACTTCGAGTTAACATTGACTGTACCACTTTGTTCCATTCATGAGGCAACAAACTGCCCCCCTGAGCCAGCCCTTCAAGGACTGAAATTGTAAAGGGGGCATTGATACCATAATTCTTCACTGCCAAATGTAAATCTTTTAAATGCCTGATTTTTAGCTTTCTATATATGACCTGGCCATTAGTGTCACCCCCCTGTTCCTCTGTTGGTTCTTCCTCTTCCCCTTTGGAGGCTGAGGCGCCTTGCTCTGCACCCTCAGCATCCTCATCATCATCCTGAGTGGTGTCAACTTGTTCCCCAGCCTCCTGGGACTGAGTACCAGAGCGAGTCATTACTGGGAAGGAGAGGAAAACGGTGGGCAGTGTCTTTTTGATCTTTTTCCACTTTTGGTTTGGCCTTCGACTGGGAGTCTGAGTGACGGGAATTACCAGAGGCAGTGGGAAGGGTGGTGTTGGCCTCTCCTGTAAGGTCAGCTTGTAACTCCGTATCTGTTGGGCAAGATCCCTCAACTCTCTTTTCATAGGAAGAACATCTTTTAAATTGGTGATCTGGTTTAGAAGAGATTCCTTGATCTCTAAAAGACCCTGCATTCCCGGTATAGCACAGCCCATTTGTCCCAGCACTGTTTCTCTATGAGTAGGGGCTTTTGGGGTGCTGGGAATAGGAGGGACATAGGGAGGCAGGAGGGACCAACGAAGGCGCCTCTCACCAAATAGGGTCTGGGACTGAGTAAAAGGAGAGGAGTCATATCTTTCTTTTTCATAGCGTGCTACCTCCTGTTCAAAGCTTACTTCAGACGAGGGGTCAAGCCATTCATCGCCTGACGCATTTTTGTAAATGACAGGGTAGATCTTTTTACAAGATTGAGTGGCAGTGGGTGGCTTTATTAGGGGGGGTGTTAACTCATTAGGGATAGGCTCATCGATAAGAAAGGGGGTACCCGAGACCAGGGCGGCTGCAGGGTCGCCGTGATCTCGATGTTCTTTTGAGCCTCCGTTAGGGGAGAAGTGGCCATTTTTTTTGTTTTACTTTCATTTTTTAAGGGAGTGGCCACCGCGGCTCCAATCTCATTATCAGGTGTCAGGAAGGGGGAGTTTGAGAGAAAATCCTCTGCAAGGGCTAGTAAATGTGAAACACGCTCGTCTCCCTCTGCTTCTTTTAGAACATCTCTAATCACACCATAAAAACTAAAAAAGGTGTCGGGGACATTTTCCCTGTCTCTGAGTAATTTGTTAATATCATTTCCAACCTTGTTCCAAGTCAGAGGGTGAATTTCTGGGCCATTAATCACTAACCAGGGGCATTTCTCCTCCACAAATTGGAAGAATTTTATCAAATCCTTTTTCTTAACTCCTATTCCTCTCTCCCTAAGGTTACCTTTCATCTCCTTGAGAAAAAGAGCCTCTTTAGATAAATTTTTGCCCATGATCGATGGGACGACACACTTACCTCAAGACTCTCCCACGTTGCACGAGTGATGTGGTCCAGGCGTCTCTACCCTGATTCTCTGGGGCCCCTTCCATTGTCCGTCATCCGGCAGGTCACCGTGCCTCGAGCCCCACGTTCGGGCGCCACTTGACCCGTCCTGCAGGTCAGGTTATTGGGTGAGACCCGAGGAGGCACCTCCTGAAAGATCAATGGGGGCGAGAGAGAAAGGAGACCAGGCACATAAAGGAAGACAAAGTCAGTCTGAGTCGCATCAAGGTCTCGTTTATTGCAAGGGGAGTCAGGCTTATATATGCTGGGAGCTAGGAGAAGTAGATAGTGGTATGGAAAATTACTAGGAGGAAGTTAGGGTAGGGTAGGGTTCAGGGAAAGGTCTCTTTGTTCCAGGGCTTGATCAACAGACCATGCAGCAGACCATCATGTTTCAGGAAGTTAATCTAAAAGTACATACTGTGGTTTTGTTGAAAAATGGCTGGTATTGAAACTGTTAACAGAAGGTTAGGTACACAGCTTTTTCCCTTGAGAATCAGTTAGGCTACTTGGCTCCTGACAGGCCTCTGTCTCAGAGAGTAGCTGCAGTCTTATCCTCTTAGTCCAGTCAGGTGCTGGCCAGCTCTGTCTCAGGGAACAGTTGCAGTCTCAGAGCGATGTCTAGTTTCTTCAGTTCTTTATATCATTTAGATATAAGCCCTCTATTTGTTGTGGTGTTGGTGAAAACATTTTCCCATCTGTACGCTCCCGTTTTCTCCTAATTACGGTATCCTTCCCTTACAGTAGCTTTTCAGTTTTATGATATATTAGTTGTTGATCTTAGTGCTTGTGCTATGGGTGCTCTGTTCAGGAAGTTATCTCCTGTGATAAAGGGTTGAAGACTACTCCCCACTTTCTCTTCTGTTAATTTCAGTGAATCTGGTTTCTTTTACAATGAGTCTGCATTTATGTTCAAGCTTTTGATCCATTTGGAC